>NC_048238.1:79238709-79241387 GCF_002007445.2 Ailuropoda melanoleuca | reverse complement strand
ATGGACATTTGGGCTCTTTTCATAATTTGGCTGTTGTTGAAAATGTAGCTATAAGCATAGGGGTGCATGTGCCCCTTTGAATCAGTATTTTTGTATCCTTTGAGTATTTACTTTTTAAATTTGGATTTATATATGGGCAAGTGAGTAAAGCACTTCTGTACAGGAAAGTGAGTAATGCACAGCTAATATGTATACAATTTTAGGACACATATACCAATGCAGGTATAGAACATTATTCATACTCCATCAGGTTCCTTTATGTCCCTTCTGATTATAAACACTCCCTTTGTCATTATAGACAGGCTCTCCAGAAGAAGCCACTGGTTAGACTTCAGTTACAATGGATTAATTTTTCCAGTTTTTGAATTTTATACAAATGGTATTATATAATATGCACTCTTTTGAGTAACTCCTTTCACTCAACATTATATTTGTAATACCAATTCATGTATTTTAATGAAGCAGTATTTAATTAATTTCATTGCTATATAACATTGTATTATTTATACCACATTTGTACATTATATTTGATGAACAATTGGATTATTTCCAGTTTGGGTCTACAATGAGTAAAACTGTTAGGAAGACTTGGGTACTTTTCTTTTGGTGGACATATGCCCTCTCTTGTCTTGGATATGTATGTACCTAGAAATAGAATAGCTGAGTAATAGAATAGGTAAATATTCAGCTTTAGTCAAAACAGACAATACATACACTTTAAAAGCCTAAACTCTAAAAGCCTATGCACTAATAAGAAACTAGAAACTGATTTTTACAGTAAACCGACTCAGTCTTGAAAATAAAGACTTTCTGAGGGAGCGCCTGAGTGGCTCAGTCTGTTGGGCATCTACCTTTGGCTCAGGTCATGATCCTAGGGATCCTGGGATTAAGCCCCACCTTGGGCTCCCTGCTCAGCGGGGAGCCTGCTTTTCCCTCTCCTTCTGCCCCTCCCCCTGCTCATACTCTCTCTCTCTCAAATAAATAAATGAAATCTTTAAAAAAAATAAAAAGACTTTCTGAGGAAAAGTACAGAAGAATCTGGCTGATTATAATCCTGTACTCATTCCACTGCTGAATTTCATAGCTCTGTGATATATAGGCAAGAGATTTTGTTTTTGCAGAAACACTAAAGTCCGCATTTCACAATATCTATGTTCTTCCTAATAGAGAAAAAAATGTAAATCAAGTAGACTGTATGTACTTACTGCTTTAAATGCATATTTTCACAAAGCATTATGTTCCTTTACAAATTATTACTAACTCATAAAGCAGAAGAAAACATAGATTATAGTTTGGTTTTGCCACCAATTTCCCTTTATAGTGACAATATTTTGAAAGGTACATTCTAACAAACCCACATTTGAGGAGCTAGTCTTAAAAGGATGACCGATTAACTTGATTAAGTTTCAGCATAGATTCAAAAGAGATTATTTCAAATATATAGACACACTTCACTTTTTAACTTCATCACATCAAATCTCAGTACATTTCTTTTAGCCACTGATATTGTTGAATGGGAAGATCCAGCTACCAATCATAGGTGAGGATTCCCACTAGGCAGAGGAAGCAAAGAATAACAATGCCAATCACCAGAAGTAGGAGCCCACACATCTTGGCCCACAAGGTGCTGGTTGGAACAATGCTTTACTCACAAAAAGAAGAGATGCAATAAGATCGGCATCTCTACTGTACACTGGTCCCCTGTGGCCAGTGGCTCCCTCCCAATACCAAGGCAGGGCAAGGGACTGCACACATTCCTTTTCTGCTGCAGCAAAAAGACCATGTTCCCTTCCAGGCAGGGACAGATATACTGGTGGGGCTGGCTAAGTGCATTATGAAACACATGTTTAAGTAATACAAGGAAGTTCACTGTGCACCCAAAACAGGGAAAAATTTCTCTTAATAAGGAAGAAGGAACCTAAACCAAGAGACAGCTTGGCAGTAGACCTCCACATAAAGGAACGGTCCAGGCACAGGGCACTGACTGGGCAACCCCTGAGGAGGATAGAAGGTCATGTGATAGCTATTTTTCCAAAATGGAAGGCTTTCCAATTTAATCACAGAAAGGCTTCTAGTAAGGAGTAAAGTTAATTATGTAGCACAATTTGAACATCTGTATCATATTTTCTTTACTGGGGTAAAAAACACATAAATTTACCCTCTTAATAGTTTTTTAAAAATTTTTTATTATGTTATGCTAGTCACCATACAGTACATCCCTAGATTTTGATGTAATGTTCCATGATTCATTACTTGCGTATAACACCCAGTGCTCCATGCAATATGTGCCCTCCTTAATACACATCACCAGCCTATCCCAATCCCCCATCCCCCTCCCCTCTGAAGCCCTCAGTTTGTTTCCCAGAGTCCACAGTCTCTCATGGTTCATTCCCCCTTCTGATTACCCCCCCTTTCTTTATCCCTTTCTTCTCCTACCCATCTCCCTGCTATTTGTTACGTTCCATAAATGAGTGAAACCATGTGATAATTGTCTCTCTGCTTGACGTATTTCACTTAGCATAATCTCCTCCAGTCCCGTCCATGTTGCTGCAAATGTTGAGAAATTGTTCTTTCTTATAGCTGAGTAATATTCCATTGTATATATGGACCACATCTTCTTAATCCACTCATCTGTTGAAGGGCATCTCGGCTCCTTCCATGATTTAGCTATTGTGGAC
>NC_048238.1:79231333-79236920 GCF_002007445.2 Ailuropoda melanoleuca | reverse complement strand
AGTCCATAGTCTCTCATGTTTCATTCCCCCTTCTGATTACCCCCCTTTTCTTTATCCCTTTCTTCCCCTACCGATCCTCCTAGTTCTTATGTTCCATAGATGAGAGAAATCATATGATAATTGTCTTTCTCTGCTTGACTTATTTCACTTAGCATTATCTCCTCCAGTGCCGTCCATGTTGCTGCAAATGTTGAGAAATTGTTCTTTCTTATAGCTGAGTAATATTCCATTGTATATATGGACCACATCTTCTTAATCCAGTCATCTGTTGAAGGGCATCTCGGCTCCTTCCACGATTTAGCTATTGTGGACAATGCTGCTATGAACATTGGGGTGCATATGGCCCTTCTCTTCACTACATCTGTATCATTGGTGTAAATACCCAGTAGTGCAATTGCTGGGTCAAAGGGTAGTTCTATTTTTAACTTCTTGATACCCTCTTAATAGTTTTTAAGCATACACTACAGTACTGTTAACCATATGCAAATTGTTGACCATAGATTCCTAGAACTTTTTATCTTGCATGACGGAACGGTCTATAACCATTAATAACAAGTCCTTGTTTCCCCCTCCCCTACAGTCCCGGGAAAACATCATTCTACTTTCTGTTTCTGTGAGTTTGATTGCTATAAGTAACTCATGTTAGTGTGATCATGTTATATTTGTCTTTTTGTGATTGGCTTATTTCACTTATCACAATGTCCTTAAGGTCATCTATGTTGTAACATATGACAGAATTTCCTTTTTTAAAAAGCTGAATTGTATACATATTCCATTGCATATATATGCCACATTATCTTTTTCTATTCACTCATTAATGGACAATTAGGTTCCAAATTCCTCATCTTGGCTTTGTGAATACTGCTGCAAATCTCTCTTCAAGACCTTATTTTCAGTTCTTTTGGATACATACCCAGAAGTGGGATTGCTAGGTCAACAGTTCTAATTTTAATTTTTTAAAGATCCTCTATGCTGTTTCCAAAGCAGCTGCACCATTCTTCATTCCCAGCAACAGTGCGTAAGGGTTCAAATTTCTATACATCTTTACTAACACTTGTTATTTCCTGGGTTGTTTTTTTTTAATAGTGGTCATCCTAAAGGGTGTCAGCTGACTTATCATTGTGGTTTTGTTCTGCATTTCCCTGATGATTAATGATGTTGAGAACGTTTTTTCTTTTTTCTTTTTTTTAAGATTTTATTTATTTATTTGAGAGAGAGAGAAAGAGAGTAAGGGGAGGAGCCGAAGGAGAGAAACAAACAGACTCTACACTGAGCGTGGAGCCTGATGCAGGGCTAGACCTCACAACCCTGAGATCTTGACCTGAGCCAAAATCAAGAGCTGGATGCTTAACTGACTGAGCCACCCAGGTGCCTCAAGCACATTTTCATATACGTGTTGGCCACTTATAAATCTTCACTGCAAAAGTATTGATTCAATTTCTTTGCCCATTTTTAACCAGATTGTTTGATCTTTTTTATTGAGTTTTAAAAATTCTTTATATATTCTGGATATTAACCCTTTATTTGGTATATGATTTGCAAATATTCTCTCCCATCCCATAGGTTACCTTTTTACTTTTTATTTCCTTTGCTGTGTAGAAGTTTTAAAGTTTGATGAGGTCCCATTTGTCTATTTTTGCTATTGTTACTTGTGCTTTTAGTGTTATATCCAAAAAAAAATCATTGCCCATTCCAATGTCATGAAGCTTTCCCCATTTTCTTCTAGAAGTTTTATCATTTTAGAGCTTATCCTTAGGCTTTTAATTCATTTTTTGAACTAATTTTTGTGTATGGTATATACAAGGGTCCACTTTCATTCCTTGTCATGTAGATATCCAGTTTTCCCAATAACATTTGTTGAAGAGACTATCCTTTCCCTATTGTGCAGTCCTGGCTCCCTTGTTGATGATCAGTTAACCATATATATGAGAGTTTATTTCTGAGTTCTCTCTTCTGTTCCAATGATGTATATATTTGTCTTTATCCAATATCATACTGTTTTTACTACTGCAGCATTATTTTTTTCTTCTTCTAAGATTTTATTTATTTATCTGACAGAGAGAGAGAGAGGAAGCGCAAGCAGGGGGAGTAGCAGACAGAGGGAGCAGCAGGCTCCCCACTGGGCAGGGAGCCTGATGTGGGGCTTGATTCCAGGACCCTGGGATCATGACCTGAGTTGAAGGCAGACTCTTAAATGACTGAGCCAACCATGTGGCCCATACTGTAGCTTTACAATATGTTTTGAAATCAGGAAGTGTGAGGCCTCCAGTTTTGTTCTTCTTTCTCAAACTGTTTTGTCTATTCAGAGTCCTTTGAGATTTTATATGAATTTTAGGATTTTTTTTCTATTTCTTAAAAATAATGTCATTAGAATTTTGATAGACATTGCATTACTCTGTAGATTGCTTTGAGTAGTTTGGTCATTTTAACAGTATTAAATCTTCTAATCCATGAACATATGATATCTTTCCATTTATTTGTGTATTCATTAATTTCTTTGAGCAATTTTTTAATTAAAATTTTTTTTTTAGTTTCCAGTTGACAGGTCTTTCTCCTCTTTGGTTTCCTAAGTATTGTATTCTTTTTGTAACTATTGTAAATGGGATTGTTTTCTTAATTTTTTTCAGATTGGTGTTAGTTCATAGAAATGCAACTGATTTGAGTGATCTCTAATCTGCAAATTTATTGACTTATTAGTTCTAACAAATTTTTTTATAAATTTGTAGGGATTTCTATATTTAAGGTCATGTCATCTTGGAAAGAGATTATTATACTTCAGGGCACCTGGGCAGCTCAGTCAGTTAAGCATCTACCTTTGGCTCAGGTCACTATCCCAGGGTCCTGGGATCAAGCCCTGTGATGGGCTCCTTGCTCAGCAGGGAGCCAGCTTCTCCCTCTGCCTCCTCTGCCTGCTCTTCTTGCTCTGCTTGCTCTGCCTGCTCTGCCTGCCACACCCCCTGCTTGTGTGCTCTCTCTCTGACATAAATAAAATCTTAAAAAAAAAGATGGTAAGAGCGGGCATTCCTGGCTTGTTTCTGGTTTTACAGGAAAAGTTTTTGTCTTTCACTATTGAGTATAAATTAGCTATAAGGTTTTCATATATTATCATTATTATGTTGAGGCAATTTCCTTTTATAAGTAGTTTAAGTGTTTTCATCATGAAAAGCTATTGAATTTTGTCAAATGATTTTTTTCTACTGAGGTGGTCATGTGATTTTTATTGTTTGTTTTCTTAATGTGTTATATCACATTGATTGATTGATTTGTATATGTTGAATCTTCTTGCATAACAGGTAAATCCCACTTGGTCATGGTATATGATTATTTTAATGTGCTATTGAATTTGGTTTGCTAGTATTTTGTTGAAGACTTTTGCATTAATATTCATCAGGATTATTGGACTGTAGTTTATTTTTTTTTCCTTGTAGTGTCTTTATCTGGCTTTGGTATCAAGGTAATTCTGGTCTCATCAAATAAGTTTGGAAGTGTTCTCTCCTTTTACATTTTTTGGAAAATTTTGAAAAGGATTGGTATTAATTCTTTTTTTAAACTTTTAGAAGAATTCACTAGCAAAGCCATCTAGTCTTGAGTTTCTCTTTGTTAGTAGATTTCTGTATTACCTTGATAATTTATTTTATTAGTCCAAACACATGAAAAGCAAGACTTGAAGTAGTTATAAATCACTTCCTGCATATTCTCAATATATGTATTTATTTTAACTTTCTCTGACAGTCAAGCTAAAATGGCACTTCAATATTGAAAAGAGTCAATTAGAATACTGAAGCAACCACTGAAACAAGGCTTTAAGTAACATAAATGAAATATAAAATGGACAAAATTAAAATATCACATGTTTAATCATCCAAGATGAAGAAAGTTCAAAGGCATAAATAAAATGGTGACCCTAAAATAAAAATCATAAAAGTGACTGTCGATGTTGCTATAGGGGGCAGAAGATCATATCATATAAATATGTATTCATATCACTGCATTTCTAGGTTTTCTCTGTCTTTTCATGTTGAATTTCATTCTAAACATTTGGTCACTGTGTTTCATTTGACTATTGCAGGCCAGATTTTGCAGTGAGCAATAGCAATCTAGCAATTAATATTGAATGTCCTCTACCTTCCAGAAACTTAATGAGTTCTGAAGGAGGCAGCCATGCATATGAAATTTCCTTTGGAAGTATCAAGGAGGGAGCAACTAATTTCAACTATGGGGTAAACAGAAGGTACTATTTGAAACTGTCCTCATCTTTTTTCTCATTCAGTTCAATAATTCCTAGAATACAATCCAATATTTACTTACAATTTATACAATAAGAGTTGATATTTACTGAACACTTAATATATGCCCCTATACAGATTAATTATACAAGTAATCCAAATATTGGCTTTTGACATTTAGACATATTAATTTAAGCATGTGTTACTCATTCTTTGGAGCCCAGTGCTCTCCTCAAGATTCCTGCTCTTCTCTGGACTTCTTCACTTTTGGCTCTAGGTCCCTCCTTTCACTGATGTCGGAATCTTATTCTCTAATATCATACCAACGTTCTCTTCTTTGCACTAAACCATTTATAGGAACTATTTACAAAAGACATTTGTGTGTGTCACTTACTTTACTAAATGTTTGAGCAGGTAGAAGAATTTTACATTTCAAGAAATTAAAATTAGTTATTTGTGTTCTTAAGCATTTTGGCCATCCTGATACTGAACATTTCCAGCCACTTATTTATTCATAGTTCAGACTTAAATAATTTCTTGTTTTTTAATGATTTTTTATTATATTATGCTAGTCACCATACAGTACATCCCCGGATTCCGATGTAAAGTTCGATGCTTCATTAGTTGCGTATACCACCCAGTGCACCATGCAATACGCGCCCTCCTTACTACCCATCACCAGTCTATCCCAAAACCCTACCCCCCTCCCCTCTGAGGCCCTCAGTTTTTTTCTCATAGTCCATAGTCTCTCATGTTTCATTCCCCCTTCTGATTACCCCCCCTTTCTTTATCCCTTTCTTCCCCTACCGATCATCCTAGTTCTTATGTTCCATAGATGAGAGAAATCATATGATAATTGTCTTTCTCTGCTTGACTTATTTCACTTAGCATTATCTCCTCCAGTGCCGTCCATGTTGCAGCAAATGTTGAGAATTCGTTCTTTCTGATAGCTGAGTAATATTCCATTGTATATATGGACCACAGCTTCTTAATCCAGTCATCTGTTGAAGGGCATCTCGGCTCCTTCCATGATTTGGCTATTGTGGACAATGCAGCTATGAACATTGGGGTGCATATGGCCCTTCTCTTTACTACGTCTGTATCTTTGGGGTAAACACCCAGTAGTGCAATGGCTGGGTCATAGGGTAGTTCAATTTTTAACTTTTTAAGGGACCTCCACACTGTTTTCCAGAGTGGCTGTACCAACTTGCATTCCCACCAACAATGTAGGAGGGATCCCCTTTCTCCACATCCTCTCCAACAATTGTTGTTTCTNTTTGTTGTTCCCAACCTTGTCAATTTCTGCCATTCTAACTGGCGTAAGGTGGTATCTCAGTGTGGTTTTGATTTGAATTTCCCTG
>NC_048238.1:79116986-79231233 GCF_002007445.2 Ailuropoda melanoleuca | reverse complement strand
AATCTCAAAGCCTAGATCTGCAAAAGAAGTCATTTTCATTTATCTAGAGTAGCATATTGCCTAGAACATATAGAATTGGAGCCATAACAATTTTTTTCTATCTGAAATTCAGTGAAACATTCACATTTTATTTATTTGGTTTGGGTTTCTGTTTCTACATACTACTAATCTCAGAGGGAGAGAAATCACTTGACAAGTATGCTCACAGAATTCTAATCTATGACTTCTAATTGAAGAGGAGTTATTAATAGCTTCAAGATGTTTTCTAAGCATATTCTTCTATAAATAAAAAATTACCAGTAAATTCAAATACTACCCTTTAGAAGCTAGATTAAGATGTGATTCTTTGAATGAAGTTTCCACTTCAAAATCATCAAGAGATGTAGAAATAACAAAGTTAGTACTCTAAATGTGTTTGGATGGGTGGGAGAATTGTGATTCCTAACACTGATGTTCACATTATAGAAAACAACTGAAACTTAAGTTTTCACTTAATATAATGGATAGAGAGAAAAAAATGCAGTCATAGCAAATACTTATATTTAGCACTGGAGCTTCCTCTGGCTTTTGGAGATCTTCAGTAAACATTTGCTACATCGAGCCAAATCTAGGAAGAGAAATATTTCTAATATACATGTTCATATTGCCAAAATGTTGATAAAATATACTTCTCCTACAAGTAAATGAGAAAGGCCTACCTTAAAAAAAGTTAAGAGCTAATAAAGAAAATNATTTCTGCTCTAATCTTGGTCAACTCCTTCCTTGTCAGTGGGTTAGGCCTGTCCCTCTGTTGCTGTTCCAGTTTCTTGAGGTGAGAATATAGAAACTGCATTTTAGATTTTTCTATTCTTTTGAGTGAGGCTTGGATGGCTATGTATTTCCCCCTTAGGACTGCCTTTGCAGTATCCCATAGGTTTTGGACCGTTGTGTATTCATTCTCGTTGGTCTCCATAAATTGTTTAATTTGTTTTTTGATTTCCTGGTTTATCGAGTCATTCTTGAGCAGGATGGTTCTTAGCCTCCAAGTGTTTGAGTTTCTTCCAGGTTTTTCCTTGTGGTTGAGTTCCAATTTCAGAGCGTTGTGGTCTGAGAATATGCAGGGGATAATTTCAATCTTTTGGTATTGGCTGAGACCTGTTTTGTGTCCCAGAGCATGATCTATTCTTGAGAATGTTCCATGGGCATTTGAATAGAATGAGTATTCTTTGGTTCTGGGGTGTAGTGTTCTATATATATCTATGAGGTCCAACTCGTCGAGTATGGCATTCAAAGCCTTTGATTCTTTGCTTAGTTTTTGCCAGGGTGTTCTGTCTATTTCTGATAGTGGGGTGTTGAGGTCCCCTACTATTACTGTGTTCTTATCTATATGTCTCTTTATTTTGGTTAAGAGTTGGCTTGTGTATCTTGCTGCTCCCCTGTTGGGGGCATATATATTAATAATTGTCATATCCACTTGTTGAATACTTCCTTTAAGAATAATATAGTGCCCTTCTGTATCTCTCTCTATGGCCTCTAGTTTAAAATCCAGTCTATCTGATATGAGAATTGCTACTCCAGCTTTCTTTTGAGGTCCATTTGCGTGGAAGATGGTACTCCATCCCCTTACTCTAAGTCTGAATGCATCTTTGGGTTCAAAATGAGTCTCTTGTAGACAGCAAATGGATGGGTCATGTCTTTTTATCCAATCTGCAACCCTGTGGCGTTTTATGGGAGAGTTTAAGCCATTTAGATTGATAGAGATTATTGACAGATATGATTTTAATGATGCCATTTCTCTTTAAAGTCTTTGTATCGGTTGTGACTTGCTGCTCTGTATCACTCTTGGGGCCTTTTTACCTTTATAGAGCCCCCCTTAATATCTCCTGTAGGGCTGGTTTCGTGGTTACGAAATTGGTTAATGATTGGCGATTTTGGAACGTCTTTATTTCTCCATCAATTCTGAATGACAGCTTTGCTGGATAAAGGATCCTTGGCTGCATGTTTTTCTCTGAAAGAGCTTTAAAAATGCCCCCCCAAGCCTTTCTCTCATTCCAGGTCTCTGTAGACAGGTCTGACGTAATCCTGATACCTTTGCCTTGGTACGTGAGAAATTTCTTTGCCCTGGCCGCTTTCAATACTGTATCCTTGGATCTAATATTTGCGAATTGCACTATGACATGCCGTGGCGTAGGTTTGTCCTGGTTGAGCTTGGATGGGGTCCTCTCTGCCTCTTGGACACGAATGCTTGTTTCCCTTGCTAGATTAGGGAAGTTTTCAGCTACAATTTGTTCAAATATCTCTTCTAGACCTCTGTTTTTCTCCACCCCCTCGGGGATTCCGATGGTTCTGATATTGGATCGTTTCATTGAGTCAGTAAATCTCCCGTAACCTATGTTCGTGGGCGTGGATTTTTTTAAGTCCAGCTTCTATTTTCGTTTTTTCCTCTATTAACCCATCCTCCAATTCGCTAATACGTTCCTCTGCTTCGGTGACCCTGGCCGTCAGAGCCTCTAGTTTTGCCTGCATTTGGCTCATAGCATTTTTAATTTCTGTCATATTCGCTCTCATTTCTGTCCTTAGGGATTGTATATTCTCAGTAACATTTTCGTAAATACTTTTTTCAAGTCTACTCATCATTTTGACCATTGTTACTCTGAATTCCATTTCTGATAATTTGGTTACATCCATATCCATTATTTCTGTGGCAGAGGCCACAGACTCACTGTCTTTTCTTTGCTGGGGGGCTTCTCCTTCTTGTCATTCTTATGAGGAGAGGTTGCAGGGTTGTCCAGAGCCCAAATTATTGACTGGGAGCCAGGCCGTGCCCCTTGTTTTATAGGATCTTAGGGATGTGGGCTTCTTCTTTAAAGATTTTATTTATTTATTTATGTGGCAGAGAGCCAACCAGTGAGAGAGGGAACACAAGCAGGGGAGTGGGAGAGGAAGAAGCAGGCTCCCAGCAGAGGAGCCCGATGAGGGACTTCTTTCCAGAACGCCGTGATCACGCCCTAAGCTGAAGACAGGTTTAATGACTGCACCCCGGGATGTGGGCTTCTTGATTTTTCAGCCTGCCTTCTGGGGGAGGGGCCTGCCGTGCCCATACTCAGGCAACCCCGTTTAGGTAAAGTCTCCGTGTCCCCTGCAAGGGGGGATGGGGATGGGCACGCTGTTAGCTGGTAATTCCAGGCTTTTGTTCTCTGGTGGCTTTCCCTGGCGGTCTGCTGTCCTTCTTCTGAGAGTCAGAGCAGCAGCGGCCGAATCTCAGCCTCCGTCACAGAACAGAGGGATTGTGGCCCGTTCTCCACTGATGTTCTGGCCACTTTAACTCCATTACTGTTGGTGCTGCTCAACCCTGCTGTGTTCAGGGATGTGCGCCCCACACCCGGCATCTCAGCCCTCACTTCCAGGGCTGGCACATCTCTGTCCTTTGTGTTTCTAACACCGCCAGCCGCCAGCTGCCCCCGCGTGCTCCTGGAGCTTCCGGTCTCAGTCTGGATCCAGTGAGCACACCAGGATTCCGGAGTTCCGTGAGATGCCTGGTGGCGCGCGCTCCTGGCTCACGGTCTCAGTCTGCTGTCTCGAGGGTGCAGGTCCACGGTCCGCTCGCTCCCCTGTGCAGGTGGCTACCGCTTCCCGGTGCCCGAAAATGGCGGCTCCCTCCCCTTTCCGTTTATCTTCTGATATCTGTGCGCGGTTTCACGACTCCCCACTTCGTACCTCAATACTCAGTACTGGAGATGTTCATTTGTAGAGATCCAGATGTATCTTCCTGTGTCTCAGGCTGATTCCGTGGATGTTCAGGCTGGTCTGGTACCTATCCAGCTCGACTCAGGGGACCAGCTGAAAAAGGGGTCCGCTACTCCTCCCCATCTTAACTCCTTGCCCAGACTTCCATAATTTCAATTGATTATCTCTCTCTCTTCTTTCTCTTCATGACTAAGAAATCTATTCGTTTCTCAAGCAGAGGAGTTAATTGTTTCTTATTGTCTTTTTCTAAATCATGGTTTCAGGACCTTGTCTTCCATAGCTAAATAAATAATTTAGGCTCCATGTTCCTTCCTGTTCAACAGACAGCTGTATCTTCTTGTGCAATGCCAGGTGCATCCCTGAGACATAATGGTGAAAGAGTAAATGGATTTGGCCATATTGGGCACCTGGTCACCGAGACTGCTTTTAACTCTGATGGAGTGGATACTGTCACCACCAATAACCTCAACTATATGGTCTACATGTTACTGTGTGATTTTATCATGGCAATTTCAATGGCACAGTCAAGGCTGAAAATGGGAGGCTTGTCATCAATGGAAAGTCCATCTCTATTTTCCAGGAACAAGATTCTGCCAACATCAAATGTGGGTAATGCTGGTGCTCAATATGTTGCAGAGTCCACTGGTGTCTTCACTACCTTGGAGAAGGCTGGGGGGCTCACTTGAAGGATAGAGCCAAAGGGTCATCATCCCTGTCCCTTCTGCTGATGCCCATGGTTGTGATGGGTATGAACCATGAGAAGAATGAAAACTCCCTCAAGAATGACTGCAATGCTTCTTGTACTACCACCACCTTCTTGCCCTTGCCCAGCCAGGGTCATCCATGACAACTATAGCATTGTGGAGGGACTGATGATCACAGTCCATGCCATCACTACCACCGAAAAAACCATGGATGACCCCTCTGGGAAGCTGTGGCATGATGATCAAAGGGATGCCCAGAACATCATCCCTGTTTCTACTGCCACTAAGGCTGTGGGCAAGGTCATCCCCAAGCTGAATGGGAATCTCACTAGTATGGCCTTCTGTGTCTTCACCTCCTTTGTGTCAAACTTGAATCTGACCTGTTGCCTAGAGAAAGTTGCCAAATATAGTGACATCAAGAAGGTGGTGAGACAGGTATCAGAGGGCTCCCTAAAGAGCATCCTGGGCCACACTGAGGACTAGGCTGTCTCCTTCAACTTTAAGAGTGACACCCACTTTTCCACCTCAGATTCTGGAGTAGCATTGCCCTCAACAACCACTTTTTCAAGCTTATTTTGTGGAATGACAATAAATATGGCTATGGCAACAGGTGAACCTTATTGTCCACATAGTCTCCAAAAAGTAAGAACTCTCTGGACCACCAGCCCCATTGAGAGCACTGGAGAGGCCCTCAGCTGCTGGGGAGTTCTTGACTCAATTCAATCCCCCCAACACACTGGGAATATCCTGACTTTGACAGTTTCCATCTCAGACCCACAAAGCAGAATAGGGAGCCCTACTTTGTCATGTACCATCAATAAAGTATACTATACCCAGCCTAAATAGTTCTACTTTCTAAATACAGTTACTTTTATAAGAGGAATTCTGTTACCAATTGTTTAAATAATGTATTTTTGCTCTGCTATCCATATTTTTTTTAGTTTACTTTTTATGATAACCCAGTGAACCAGGTATCATTCATTATCTCCATTTTAAAGATTAGAAAACTAATGATGAGTAAAGTTATTTGAAGTTGGAAAGTTACAGATCCAAGAGTAGAATCATAATTTGATTCCAAAGACCTATAGGGGGTGTATGTCTGTGCGTGTGTTTGTGTGTGTATATGTGTGTATGTGTATTTCTACTTATATATCTTATCCTGCTTGACTAGGAAAAATCTCAAAGCCTAGATCTGCAAAAGAAGTCATTTTCATTTATCTAGAGTAGCATATTGCCTAGAACATATGGAATTGGAGCCATAACAATTTTTTTCTATCTCTGAAATTCAGTGAAACATTCACATTTTATTTATTTGGTTTGGGTTTCTGTTTCTACATACTACTAATCTCAGAGGGAGAGAAATCACTTGACAAGTATGCTCACAGAATTCTAATCTATGACTTCTAATTGAAGAGGAGTTATTAATAGCTTCAAGATGTTTCTAAGCATATTCTTCTATAAATAAAAAATTACCAGTAAATTCAAATACTACCCTTTAGAAGCTAGATTAAGATGTGATTCTTTGAATGAAGTTTCCACTTCAAAATCATCAAGAGATGTAGAAATAACAAAGTTAGTACTCTAAATGTGTTTGGATGGGTGGGAGAATTGTGATTCCTAACACTGATGTTCACATCATAGAAAACAACTGAAACTTAAGTTTTCACTTAATATAATGGATAGAGAGAAAAAAATGCAGTCATAGCAAATACTTATATTTAGCACTGGAGCTTCCTCTGGCTTTTGGAGATCTTCAGTAAACATTTGCTATATCGAGCCAAATCTAGGAAGAGAAATATTTCTAATATACATGTTCATATTGCCAAAATGTTGATAAAATATACTTCTCCTACAAGTAAATGAGAAAGGCCTACCTTAAAAAAAGTTAAGAGCTAATAAAGAAAATTTTGAGTCTGATGTAAATTCCAATTGAAGCACACTTAAGCCAGGTATCAGTAATTTGTAATCAGTAATCAGTAATCAGAGGTGCCTGGTAAGAAGAACTAAACCATGCTATGTCTAAGGACAAAAAAATTTATGGTTAGGCTAGCTTTGTGTCTCTTGTAAAGTTTCAGAATTGAATATATGAAATTGACTGGCAGTAGTCAGAGATGGAAGGAGGTGGTGGTCTTTTAACCAGAAAATTGAATGTAATGTACCATAGTTCAAACTGAGATGTAAATGATTAACTCCTAGGAATTTTAATATTCTTGTTCCTCTTAATACTATCATGTATCCTAGAGAATTAACCTAAGCACTGTTATCTGTATGTTAGAATGATACCAGAAGTTCATTAATAAAATGCCTAAAAACCTAAAAAATTTCCATGGATAGCATGGAAAATTTTAAGGTGAAAAATTATCTTTGAAGAAACAGAAAACAGATGACTCTTCATAAATGAGGTGTTACAGGTCAAACAGTGATCACATTACAAATTATATATTTTAGTTTTTTGAAGTTTAAGCCTAAATTTATTAACAAATGGCTCCTTACAATTTTTTTAAGACACCCATCTGTGAGCCCAAGAACTAGGGAAACATCGTGGAAGCCACTTGAACTGTCCAAGTCACTGCACCAGGAAAAGGGCTTGTTCTCTGAGGGGACCATCTAAAATCACCTTTACATTAGGCCTATATTTCTTTTTTTTATGTTCAGTTAGCCACCATATAGCACATCATTAGTTTTTGATGTAGTATTCAATGATTCAATAGTTGTGTATAATATCCAGTGCTCATCACAACACATGCCCTCCTTAATACCCATAACCAGTCTATCCCATTCCCCCATCCCCCTTCCCTCTGAAACCTTCAGTTTGTTTCCTGGAGTTGATAGTTTCTCATGCTTCATCTCCCCCTCTGATTTCCCCCCTTTCATTTTTTTCCTTCCTTCTCCTAATATCCTCCATGCTATTCCTTATGTTCCACATATAATGAAACCATATAATAATTGTATTTTTCTGCTTGACTTATTTCACTTAGCATAATCCCCTCCAGTTCCATCTATGTCGATGCAAATGGTGGGTATTCATCCTTTTTGATGGCTGAGTAATATTCCATTGTATATATGTACCACAGCTTTATTCATTCATCTGTTGAAGAACATCTCAGCTCCTTCCACAGTTTGGCTATTGTGGACATTGCTGCTATGAACATTGGGATGCATGTGCCCTTTCTTTTCACTACACCTGTATCTTTGGGTAAATACCTAGTAGTGGAATTGCTGGGTCCCAGGGTAGCTCTATTTTTAACGTGTTGAGGAAACTCCATACTGTTTTCCAAAGTGGCTGTACCAGCTTGCATTCCCACCAACAGTATAAGAGAGTTCTCCTTTCTCCACATCCTCACTAACATTTGTTGTAAGAGCTGAAAATGACTTTAAAGATGATCTAGTCAAATGCTTTCATTTATAGATAAGAAATTCAAAAGCCAGAGCAAAGAGACTTGCCCAAGGTCACATAGCTGGTTCCTGACAGAATGTGTAGAAATACACTTTCTCAGTTCAGTCTTCTTTCAACAAGTGATTATTTGTGTTTTTTAATAGCTGACATTTTATCATTTTTATTGACTTATTTTAAATAATGATACCTCTCGTGTGTGTGTGTGTGTGTGTGTGTGGTAATTTAGTAGTTTATAATACTTTCAGATTCTAGATGCAATTGACATAGGTAATGCTATTTGGAAAACAGAAGGATGTGAGACAGGAATCCTATTTTCCAAATAGCATTACCTATGTCAATTGCATCTAGATTCTGAAAGTATAATTATCAGTTTCTAATATACCTTAATTTTTGTATACTGTTGAAGTTGGGTTTAAGATGCTTTAAATGCCAAATTCCTTAACTTGATACGTTTCTGGAGTATTCTATTTTATAAATAATTATTATAATATTGATCTTTTAGAGAATAGTATATTAATATCAGAACTAAATAGACCAGATGGATTTTTTCATTCTTTTAATAGCAACTCAAGAAATGAAATGCAGAATACAAATAAATTTTTGTCTTTAGCAAACATTGGCCTTGATCCCATCGTTATTTATCAATTTTATTTTCTACATTTCTACTACCTCTAGTAAAGCATCAATACTGTCCTCTTCACATACTGGATTGTGTGTTATATTGCTGAAAGACTTTTGAACCCTCTATTTCTCTAACAGGCCTTGAGGGTTTTTCCCCCCAATTTTCAGCAGATAAAAGAAGTAATAAGCTTATACTGTGTCGTTTCTTTCTGAGACACAAAGAGGATGTACTCATAGGGGCAAAAGTAATTTTGGATCAGAGACTGGAGGGCATAACACAAAGCCAGTGAAAACTTCTGGAGAGAGAAAGAAATATAAGGTCTCCAAGCAGAATTAGGGTTGTAGGAGAGAAGAGGCAGAAAAAGAAATCTTAGAGAGTGGAATTAATAATGGCCCTTTTAATTTGGTGTCTGGCTAGAGATATCATTTTGGTCCACTTTACATATGTTGTATATTCAAAATACAAGAAATAAGAGATGCAGGTTATAATCAACTTAAGTGTTACTATAATGAAGAAGATGATCATGTGGGGGTAAATTTATACAACTAAAATTTCCAGGGCACTTGATTTTGATAGTTTTATTGAGTGAATTTCAAAATAAGCATCCCAAGGTTTATAACTACTCATGTCTATGGTCACATTCCTGCCACTTTTTAGAAGTTCTACTGAATTTTTTCCATATTTTTTTAGTTTTGAATAAATCGTAGCATATGTGAAAATGTTGGGTATTGACAGAAATTGGTTTTAGATGTTTCCAAAGACATACGAATGAATCATTATTATGTGAGTTTGTTAGCAATTTAATGTCTTAAGTGGGGATTTATTTAAAGACAACTTCTAATAGCAGTGAGATACCAAGTATAGGCTAGTGGAAGTGGTTTACTCCAGGTGCAGGTACTAAGGGGGTGCATTGTTTTTGAAGAATTTAAAAATAATGATAACATTCCTGAAAGGTTTTTTTTTTAATATCACCATGCACCACCAATTACAAATAACCTCAGTGAAAACATCTTCCTCACTGAGGCAGACTGCTCCCACTGCCCATCGTTCCTTTGTTATGCCACCCTCTAACAGTAAATGGCAAATATATGTGCTAACATGTAAATATTACTTATGAATGTGCAGTCATTCTTCCATTCTTTGTGCTGATATGGTTGCCAGGGCAGTGCAGAGTTCCCTTTACATATCTGTATTAAGAAATCTGTATTGAGGGATGCCTGGGTGGCTCAGTCAGTTAAGTGTCTGTCTGCCTTTGGCTCAGGTCATGATCCCAGGGTCCTGGGATTGAGTTCTACATCTAGCTCCCTGCTTAGCAGGGAGCCTGCTTCTCCCTCTGCCTGCCACTCCCTCTGCCTGCCACTCCCCCTGCTTGTGCTCTCTCTCTCTGTGTCAAATAAATAAAATCTTAAAAAAAAAAAGAAATCTTTATTCAGGGCACCTGTGTGGCTCAGTGGGTTAAGCATCAGCCTTCATCTCAGGTCATGATCCTGGAGTCCCAGGATCAAGTCTCACATTAGGCTCCCCACTCAGCAGAGAGTCGGCTTCTTCCTCTGACCCTCCCTCCATGCTCTCTCTCTCACACTCTCTCTCTCAAATAAATAAAATCTTTTAAAAAAAAAGAAATCTGTATTGAATAGGCAAGAAAAAATGTAGAGAGGTATACATACATACTTATCTAAGTTTTTAAACTTTACTCTTTACTGGTGTAAATGTTACATCTTATAATGTATACTCATCTTCAGTAAACATCTTGATACATTTTTACATATATATGTATTTATAAATATAAGCTTATATATATGTGTGTGTGTAAAAAATGTGTCAAGTTGCTTATACACATAATTTTCACCTAGATCAAGATATAGGACATTTTCATCACCTAGAAGTTCCCTTCATGTCCTTCCCAGTCAATACTTAACCCACAGAGGTAACTACTACTACTCTAACTTCTATCAACAATAGTTTTTTTCTAACTTGCTCATTGTGTAAATTGAATCATTCAATGATTAAAGAAAAAGGATAAAAGAAATCTGTATTTAGAAATGTTCCTTCCATTCTTTTGAGATGAAGTCCCATGGTGCTTTTCATTCCTGTGTTGTGTCTATTCCATATGGACCTGTAATCTGGCTCTTATACAGATCAGCCCTGAACAAAAAAGAATATTTTAATGTCCCTCAAAGCCATTAAAATAGCTGTTTCAGATTAGAGAGGAGCAGGCTAAGTAAGTCTTGCTACAATTCTACTTCCTTTCCTTTCCTTTAATTCAGCATCAATACAAATTCCCCAAACCTTCATTATTCATTAAAATATCTAAAGCAACATTTTCTTTTCTGTGTTTATGGGATACCCTGTAAACGAATGGTTAAATGGTCAAATAAACTTGGGAAATGTTGCATAATATCTTCTCCTTTTGGGAAATCAACATGTGCACTAGCACATTAAAGTCACTGAGAAGTCCTAACAGAAAAAATGTATATCTACCAAAAGGGATTTGTTGCATTACACATATGCTTATTTTATTACTTTTATTAGAGAATAAAGTAGCAAATGTGAATTAATGTTCTAAATAACAGCAACTTATACATTTAAGCTCAAAACCATTTCCCCCCTTTATTTAGTCACCTCTGAAATGAAACTTCTAAAACTCAACTCATTTAACAAATTGTATTAAGCCTTTTTCTTACTTGAGGCACAAAATGAGTGGCATAGCACTATTTCCTTTCTTTGGATCAGCAATCCCTTTTAAGATCAGGATCAATGCTTCCTTATCAAGTTAACTTTAATTTGCATGTGATCTTAAACTGATGGGCTTTAGTTTCTCCTAAGTAGCTGAGGCCTTGATGGGGAGTTCCACCCCCCCATGTGTGGTTCTGTTGCAGATAGTTGTTGGGTGTCTGGGAGGGGGATGGGAAATGATAGTGAAAGGGGAGCAGGGTGGAATAGTTGTAGAATTACCTTGTAGTGGTTGAAGGAAGGCACTTTGGTATTCCTGAATTCTGGTACTGGCTTCAATACTATCTAGCTGTTACCTATGGCATGTTACCTAACTTGTAAGCCTCGGGTTTCTCATATGTAATATACAACCACTGTATTTACCTTCATGCAAGTGTTGAAACAGATTCTAAATGTCACATAAAGTTGCAGGTCACTACTAGTTGAGAGCCACGATGATAGCATACATAAACATCGGGAACCTAGAAAAGCAACAAATCCAAAGCCAAATGACAGCCAAGAGCATGAGGGAGTTATTTCTTGGTCAAAGCAAGGAAAGACTTCTAAAATACAGGCACAGGGTTATCTCTTTATGAGACAGTATAAAATAGTTAAGCATATATGTTTTGGAGCCTAGCAGAATTGGTTTTAAATCAAGGCTTTAAGACATTATAGGTTCATTACCATGGTCAAGTCATTTATCATAAACGTCTTTACTCAAATCTAAACACACACATACTTTCTTAGTTTCTGGCTGTAAAACCCAATAAATAATGCTGACATGATAATGGTAAGGATCATAACAATGACGTAACACACTCACCTTAATTCCTGTTACAGTGTAAATAAGTAGATGTCCTCCAGTGCTGCTCTTCAAACCTGGCTCCACGTTTTCTTTGATTGTAATGCTATAAAAAGACGTGATGAATGTTTTCATGTTTCTTAGTTTCTTCAATTTTACGTCATATAAGGAGTCTTGTCATTGTAAAGTTGCATTTGCCAAAATCTCTAATGAATGCTATCATCAAAAATTTAGAACAGAGTGAAAATAAAAAGTCAGATTCTTTATATTTAGCATATTTGGATCCTTGGTATTTTCTCAGTTGTTCTCCACCTTGGCTGCAAATTCTAATCACTGAGGAGCTTTTAAAATCCCAACTCCCTGGCCACACTTGAGATCAAATAAACAGGAATTTCTGGGGAGTGGGGCCCATGATCGGTAATCTGTAACCTCCCCAGGTGATTCCAACATGCAGCCAAGCTTGAGAACTACTACTCCAGATCAGTGGTTGTCAAACCTGGCTGCGTATTAAACTCACCTGAATACTTTTCAGAATTTATACTAATCGAACCAGCTACCATTTATTGGGAACCTACCATAGGTCAGGTGTGGTGCCACAGAGTTTAAATATATGCTTTATTTACATTTCACAATATTACGAAATGAATTCATAATATTCCTAATCTCCAACACAACCCTACGAGGTAGGTATAATTTTCTCATTTTAGGGATTTTAAATTCCATGAGGATTTATGTATCTTGCTTGCCTTATCGTCAGAACCTAGCATGGTACCTGGCACAAAATAAAGTGATAAACACTTGCTTAATGAATGAGCAAACAGGATTTCACGTGAAAAAACTTAGAGAATTTAAGAAATTTTCCAAAAGCTGCAGAGGCGGGATTTAAAGCCATGCACAACTGATTCAGGAAACCATGTTTTCCATACCCCACCACACTACTTTTCTTGTTCTCCTATGGAACTATATCGGTTTTCTGTAATAGCACCAGCAGTAATCACATAGGCAAAATTTGAGACTGTCAAAGAAGTAATTCATCTTTCTATATACCATCTCAAGCCCCCCCCCACAAGTGGTCCTAAAATCCATTCCAGAGCCATTGCTTACACTCACCAATGCACATATACAGGATAGTAAATCAACCTTTATGAGTTTGAGGACACTGGGGGCTCCTCCATCAAACCCAGCTGAACCCAATCTCTCCTTCATGACCATCCTAGAAGAATGCTAGAAAACTAATTTTTCCCTTTCTTTGGATTCCTAAAATAATTATCATTTCTATTCATTTTGGTACACATTAAACCTGTCTCATATGTGTAACTTTCATGGAAGCATGTTCTGTATATCCAGGAGAATTACAAAATCTCTAAGAACGGGTAACAATAGCATATACTGTGTCTCAGATACTATCATAAGCACTTTATATATATTAACCTAGTTATCCTTAGAATAACCAGTTGAAGTAGGTACTTTTAATATACTCACTTACAAATGAAAAAACAGTTATATTGAAATACAGTTATCAAAGTATCTTTAAATTTATATAATACAGTAATACATTTTCTTCATTTTAACATATTTGATAACAAGATTATCAGATCTAAAATCATCATAAATTTGAAGTAAGATGAGCTCAAATTTTATTTCAATACAATTATAACATTTTATGCGACATGGAATTATCTGTGTTGTCTATTGCTGACAAAGCCACAGGTAAGGTCTTTTATTACGGTGGTCTTTTGCCTACTTTCAAAATCAAAGGAAAAGCTAACTTGGGGGGATGGGGAAAAAAGAGATGTAATTTTCCCTAGCCAAATTCACATACCAGTTGAATTTAATTAGCAAAAACTCAGGATCTGTGAACTCCAAAATAAGACCTCCTGGCCCAAAAGCAGTTATTAGGCACTGAACCACCTGCTACTTCATATGTAGGGGAAAATCAAGTTAGAAGGTGTACTTTACTTCTTATTAGGTTCAAAATATATTTTGTTTGTAGTCACATCAATTATTAGTGAACATTTGAATCAAGATTTAGAGTACTCTGTTGACTGGGTTACGCTATGAAGGCATTCAGAGATATTCTAAAGAGAATTGGCTTGTACCTTTGGTAATTTTTCCAAAAATGTCATCAATGTTCAGAGACCATAAAAGAAAAACATTAAAATTGTAACCAGTGCTATGTAGCTTCTATTTTTACACATAGCATCTATTTAACCAAAAATGTTGGCATTCAATAATGGACATTCAGCTTTCCAAAGTACAAGTTCAGGCTGCAAAAAATGCAGAATTTTTAAAATTTCATGCTAGGGCAAGATACAATAAAAAGTCAAAACCTTAACTGTATTAGTGGGATCTTAAGTCAGCTGCCAAGCTGAAATTGGTATCTTGTTAATGAGCACCAACATAATTTTGCATGTTATAAATTGCAGAAAGAGCTTTATTTTGCTTTGGATAAGGTAGTTCATTCATGATATATCCAGACTAATGAATATGATTTTCTGCTATATTTAATGAATATATATCTGCTTTTATGCAGTAGTTCTATTAGACACAGTGGCATAGATTTAGCTAAATCTTGCAGTTATTTAGTTCCCCTAGCTTAGAGAGAAAATATTTTCTTTAGGGAACAAAATAAAACAATGCTTATTAATGTATCTTTGAAAAAATAAACATGTTTAAATGTTCTGCTAGTCTCTACTAAAGTTCTGAATCTAGGTATTTATCTTTTAAACCTGCAGACAGCAGCTACACATCACATCTGAGTACTTTGTTGTACCTACGTGGGGCAGACAATAAAGCCTTAACTTGGGGTCATAAACATTTGGTAGTGCCAGTTTGATTTATACAAAACATACCAGATACATCAGTCAAACTTTATGGTGGACTATGCTATAAATCTTTGATGTTTTGATTCATAATTTAACACATTTGTGCAAATACAGCCAAATGTAAATACCTGATTTTTTTCTTTTCAGAAACTACATATTGGTATTCTTATAAAATTCTATGTTCTTAAGTGGCTTGTATATCCATAAAAAATTATGCTTCAAGTAGACTGAAAAAAACCACCATTCATAAAATTTAAATTCCTAAAAGATAGGAATTTTTCAATTCAAATATTATTTGGAACCATCAAAACATATTTTAATTGAAAGAAAAAGATTATTCAAAAGCTGATTTTTAATTTTTATCATATTGTCTTCTAACTAGAAATTCCAACTGTACCTCATTATATTTTTTGCCCAAAATAAATATTCATGAAATCACTATTAGATCAATTTAAAATTCTTCCATATTAATTACAAAGTTTGGATTTGTGAGAAAAAATATTTTAATGGATAAATTATCAGCGAACCAAGAACAAAATAGTGGAATTAGAACATTACTTATTTCCTTACTACATGAATAATGATTTAAATAAAATCAGTAGAGTAAAATGATGGTAGTTTCAAATGGACTAGGACAGAAAAAAAGAATGAATTTACCCATGCACATGAAATTTCATTCCCAGGACATTAGTCAAATAAGAAGCTCTGAAATTTTCTCTTGGTCAATTTTTCTGTAAATATTGATTCCAGAGTTATAAAATGAAAAAAATTAACAAATGTTTTATCTCAATAATCTATTTTTCCAGTTAAGCACCTACTAGAAAAAACTTGTTTTTTTTGTTTGCTAGATAACTTTATATTTTCTTAAGTTTTTGCTTAAATTCCAGTAGTTAACATACAGTGTAATATTAGTTTCAGGTGTACAATATAGTATTCAACACTTCCATACATCACCTGTGCTCAGCACAACAAGAGCGCTCCTTAATCCCCATCACCTATTTCCCCCATCCCCCCAGCCACCTCCCCTCTGGTAACCTCCAGTTTGTTCTCTATAGTTAACAGTCTCTTTCTTGGTTTGCCCTTTCTCTCTTTTTTCCCCTTTGGCTCCTATTGTATTTGTCTTTCTCTGACTGACTTATTTCGCCTAGCATAATGCTTTCTAGCTCCATTCACATCATTACAAATGTCAAGATTTCATTCTTTTTTTGGCTGAGTAATATTCCATTGTGTGTATACATATATATGCATGTGTGTGTATACATACATACGTGTGTGTGTGTATGTACCACCTCTTTTTTATCCATTCATCAATGAACAATAATTTGGCTATTGTAAATGCTGTTATAAACATTAGAGTGCATGTATCTCTTTGAATGAGTATTTTTGTATTTTTGGGGTAAATACCTAGTAGTGCAATTGCCTGATGTATTTTTAACTTTTTGAGAAAACTCCATACTGTTTTCTAGAGTGGCTGCACCACTTTGCGTTCCCAAAAACAGTGCAAGAGGGTTCCTCATTCTCCACATCCTCTCCAATACCTGTTGTTTCTTCTGTTGTTGATTTTAGCCATTGTGACAGGTCTGAGGTGATATCTCATTGTAGTTTTGATTTGCATTTCCCTGATGATAAGTGATGTTGAGCATTTTTGCATGGGTCCCTTAGTTATCCACACGTCATCTTTGGAAAAATGTCAATTCATGTCTTCTGTCCATTTTTTAATTGGATTATTCCTTTTTGGGGTGTTGACTTTTATAAGTTCTTTATATATTTTGGACACTAACCCTCTATTGGATATGTCATTTGCAAATATCTTCTCCCATTCTGTAGGTTGTCTTTCCATTTTGTTGATTGTTTCCTTCACTGTGCATAAACTTTTTATTTTGATGAAGTCCCAATAATTTATTTTTGCTTTTATTTCACTTGCCTTAGGAGACATATCTAGAAAGAAATTGCTACAGCCAATGTCAAAGAAGTTACTGCCTGTGTTCTCCTCTAGGCTTTTCATGGTTTCATGTTGCCCATTTAGGTCTTTAATCCATTTGTATTTATTTTTGTGTATGGTGTAAGAAAGTGATTCAGATTCATTCTTCTGCATCTTGCTGTCCACTAGTCCCAACACCATTTGTTGAGGAGACTATCTTTTTTCCATTGGATAGTCTTTCTTGCTTTGTTGAAGTTTAATTGACCATATAGTTGTGGGTCCATTTTGGGGATTTTTATTCTGTTGCATGGATCTATGTGTCTGTTTTGTGCCACTACCATATTGTCTTGATGATTATAGCTTTGTAATATAGCTTAAATTCTGGAATTGTGATGCCTCCACCTTTGTTTTTTTCGGTTTTTGTTTTTGTTTTTTCTTTTTCAAGATTACTTGGCTATTTGGAGTTTTTTGTGGTTCCATACAAATTTTAGGATCGTTTGTTCTAGCTCTGTGAAATATGCTGTTGGTCTTTTGATAAGGATTGCGTTAAATCTCTGAATTGCTTTGGGTAGTATAGACATTTTTACAATATTTATTTTTACAGTCCATGAACATGGAATGTCTTTCCATTTCTTTCTGTCATCTTCAATTTCTTTCATCATTGTTTTATAGTTTTCAGAGTACAACCATTTCACCTGTTTGGTTAGGTTTATTCCTAGGTACCTTACGGGTTTTGGTGCAATTGTAAATGGCATTGATTCCTCAGTTTTCTTTCTGCTGCTTCATTATTGGTGTATAGAAATCCAACAGATTTCTGCAAGTTGATTTTGTATCCTGCAACTTTACTGAATTTATCTATTAGCTCTAGCAGGTTCTTTGTCGAGTCTTTCGGGTTTTCTTTGTATAGTATCATGTCATCTGCAAATAGTGACAGGTTTACTTATTCCTTGCTAATTTGGATGCCTTTTTTATTTCTTTTTGTTTTCTAATTGCTGTGGCTAGGACTTCCAGTACTACATTAAATAACAGTGGTGAGAGTTGATATCTCTGTCTTGTTCCTGAATGAAGAAAGCTCTGAGTTTTTCCCCACTGAGGATGATATTAGCCATGGGTTTTTCAGAGATGGCCTTTATTATGTTGAGGTATGTTTTCTCTAAACCTTGTTTGTTGAGTGTTATTATCATGAATACATATACTTTGTCAAATGCTTTATCTATATCTATTGAAATGATCATATGGTTCTTATCCTTTCTTTTGTTAATGTGATGTATTTCATTGATTGATTTGTGAATATTGAACCACCCTTGAAACCCAGGAATAAATCCCACTTGATCATGGTGAATGATTTTTTAATGTTTCATTGAATTTGGTTTGCTTTTATTTTGTTGAGGATTTTTGCATCTACGTTCATCAGATATTGACCTGTAGTTTCCTTTATTAGGGTGTCTTTATCTGGCTTTGACATCAGGGTAATGCTGGTCTCATAGAATGAATTTGGGTTTTCTTCCTTTTCTATTTTTTGGAATAGTTTGAGAAGAATAGGTATTAATGCTTATTAATTACTTAATTTATTTATTTAAAGAGGAGAGATCATTTCTTTATTTTCTGTATTTTAAAAAATTGCCTCTAGGCATACATAATTTTTTTATTATAATTGCACTACTAGGTATTTACCCCAAAGATATTAATGCTTCTTTAAATGTTTGGTAGAATTTGCCTGTGAAGCTGTCTGGCATGGACTTTTGTTTGTTGGGAATTTTTTTTTTTATTACTGATTCAGTTTCTTTGCTAGTTATCAGTCTGTTCCAGTTTTCTATTTCTTCCTCTTTCAGTTTTGATAGTTTATATGTTCCTAGGAATTTATCCATTTCTTCTCAGTTTTCCAGTGTGTTGGCATATGGTTTTTCATAATATTCTCTTAAATTGCTTGTATTTCTGAGGTGTTGGCTGTTTTTCTCCTTTCTCATTTGTGGTTTTATTTCTTTATTTGGGTCTTTTCTCTTTTTTTATTGATAAGTCAGGCTAAAGATTTATCAGTTTTATTATTTTTCTAAAAAACCATTTCCTGGTTTCATTGATCTATTCTACTGTTTTTTTAGTTTCTATATAATTTATTTCTGCTCTAATCTTTATTGTTTCCTCCCTTGTGCTCACTTCAGGCTTTGTTTATTGTTCTTTTTATAGCTCCTTTAGGTGTAAGGTTAGGTTGTGTATTTGAGATTTTTGTTGCTTCTTGACATGGGCCTGTATTGCTATATACTTCCCCCTTAGGACCGCTTTTGCTGCATCCCAAAGGCTTTGGATTGTCATGTTTTCATTTTCATTTGTATCCATGTATTTTTTTTAAAGATTTTATTTATTTATTTGACAGAGAGAGAGACAGCCAATGAGAGAGGGAACACAAGCAGGGGGAGTGGGAGAGGAAGAAGCAGGCTCATAGTGGAGGAGCCTGATGTGGGACTCGATCCCATAATGCCGGGATCACGCCCTGAGTCGAAGGCAGACGCTTAACCGCTGTGCCACCCAGGCGCCCCCCATGTATTTTTTTATTTCTTCTTTTATTTCCCGGTTGACCCATCCATTGTCTAGAAGCATGTTGTTTTACTGCCATGTATTTTTGGTCTTTCCACATTTTTTTCTTGTGATTCACTTCCAATTTCATAATGTTGTGGTCGGAAAAGGTGCATAGTATGACTTCAATCTTCTTGTATTTGTTGAGGCCTGTTTTGTGGGCTAATATGTGATCTATTCTGGAGAATGCTCCATATTCACTTGAAAAGAATGTGTATACTGCTGTTTTGGGATGGAATGTTCTGAATATGTGTGTTAAATCCATCTGTTCCAGTGTGTCATTCAAAGCCATTATTTCCTTGTTGAAATTCTGTTTAGATGATCTGTCCATTGATATAAGTGGGGTTAAGGTCCTCTACAATTATTTTACTATTACTGATTACTTCTTTTTTGTTTGTTATTAATTGTTTTATATATTTGGGTACTCCCATATTGGGTACATAAATATTTATAGTTATTATATCTTCTTGTTGGATCATCTCCTTTATTATTAGAGTGTCATGCTTTGTCTTTTGTTACAGTCATTGTTTTCAAATCTAGTTTGTCCCATATAAGTATTGCTACTCTGGCTTTCTTTTGACATCCACTTGCAAGATAAATGTTTCTCCCTCCCCTCACATTTAATCTGCAGCTGTCTTTAGGTCTAAGATGGATCTCTTGTAGGTGGCATATAGATGGGTCTTGCTTTTTTTTAAATCTATTCTGATACCCCATGTTTTTTGATTGAAGCATTTAGTCTTTTTACATTCACAGTAATTATTGATAGATATGTATTATTGTGATTTTACTACTTGTTTTATGGTTGTTTCTGGAGATTTTCTCTGATCTTTTCTTTTCTTTCTCTTTTTCACATTCTGCTGATTTTCTTTAGTGATATATTTGGATTTCTTTCTATTCATTCTTTGCATGTTGATTAGTATTTTTTGATATATGGTTACCATTAGATTTGTATATAACCTCTTTTGCAAATAGCAGTCTATATTAAGTTGATGGTCATTTAAGTTTGAACCCATTCTTTTCTCCTCTCCTACCCACATTTTAGGTATACCATTATGTTTTATATCCTTTTATATTGTGAATTCCTTGACTGATTTTTTACAAAAATATTCCTTTTTACTGCTTTTATGTTTTCTACCTTTCTACTGTCATTTTCAGTCTCTCCTTTCTACTCAAAGAGTCCCCTCTAATATTTCTTGCAGGGATGGGTTAGTGGTCATGAACTTCTTTAGTTTTTGTTTGCGAAACTGTAACTCTCCTTCTATTCTGAATGATAGCCTTGCTGGGTAGACGATTCTTGGCTGCAGATTTTTCTCATTCAGCACTTTGAATATATCATGCCACTTCCTTCTGGCTTGCAAGGTTTCAGTTGAAAAATCTCCTAGCCTGATAGGTTTCCCTTGTAAGTTAGGGACTGCTTTTGTCTTGTTGCCTTTAAGACTTTTTCTTTATTGTTATAATTTGCAAATTAATTACAGTATGTCTTGGTGTGGGCCTGCTTTTGTTGATTTTGATAGGAGTTCTCTGTGCCTCCTCAATCTAAATGTCTGTTTCCTTCTCCAGGTTAGGGAAGTTTAGGGAATTATTTCTTCACATAATTTTCTGTCTCTTTTCTCTTTTCTTCTTCTGTGACTCCTATAATATGAATGTTATTATTTGATGGAGTCACTGAGTTCCTTAGGTCTATATTCATGTTCCATATTTCTTCTTTCACTCTTTTGATCAGCTTCATTGGTTAACTTAATTTGTCTTCTAGGTCATTAATTCATTCTCCTGCTTCTTCCATCCTGCTTTTGCACTGCATCAAGCATTTTTCTTATCTCATTTATTGCACTCTTCATCTCTGATTGATTCTTTTTTTAGTACATTTATCTCTGTGGTGAGGGTCTCACAGATGTCTTCAATTCTTTTCTCAAGCCCAGTGTGTATCCTCATGATTGCTGCTTTAAATTCTCCATCAAGCATGTTACTTATATCTATTTTGCTTTGATATCTGACCATGGCCTTATCCTGTTATTTCATTTAGGATAAATTCCTCTGTCTTCTCATTTTACCAAGTCTCTGCCTTCTTCTGGTGTTAGAAAAGCCATTTATGTCTCCTGCTCCTGAAAGTAATGGCCTTATGAAGAAGAGGTCCTATAGTGCCCAGGGTTTTGTGCTTCAGGGAGTGCCTCCAGCATGTGCTTTGTGACCATTGCTGCTGTGTTCTGGTTGTTGTATTCTTCAGGCCAGTCATCTGCAGAGGCTCTTGCCTGCTGTCAGTAGTGTTTGGTCTCGGGCCTGAATAAGGTAAGTTTTCATTAGGTGTGCTCTGGTCTGCTTGTAAAATGAGAGCTGTCATTACCTCCACCAGAACTGAGGCCCTGCAAACTCTCGTGGGAAGACATCTTGTGGGCAGAGGTTTGTGTTGGTCTTTTCTGGGAGGGGCCCACTGTCCTGGGACCAAGGTAAGCATGACTGAGAAAGGCTGTTTCATCCAAGTGCAGCAGAGTAGGACTTCCTATAAGCAAGTTAGGCAGCCAGCGTCCCACTATGCTGATTCCCAAAGGCAGCTCTGTGTTTATGCAGAGGGGCAGGGGAGGGAAATGCTGCTGGCCAGTTCCTTTGTTCCTAGAGCAGTGTCTCCTTAAATGCTGCCTCTCAGGGACATGCTCCAAGAAGAACAAATACACTCCCACTGTGTGCCCCAGGTGCTCTTTTGATTGCTGTCTCCACACTGTATGCCCCTGGGGTCATTTGCTTGCTTTCTTTTTTTTAATATATTTTTTATTACATTATGTTAGTCACCATACAGTACATCCCTGGTTTCTGATGCAAGGTTCGATGATTCATTAGTTGCGTATAACACCCAGTGCACCATGCAATATGTGCCCTCCTTACTGCTTGCCTTCTCTCCAAGAGCAGCACAGTGCCCTCCCAGCTCTGTCCCAGCCAAGCCCACTGCCATGATTTAAGTCCTACAGGCTGCAAGAACACGAAATTCAGCCCCTCTCATTTTCCAAGCCAATGGTTACAGGTAAACATTCTCCTTGTGTGTTCCCCTGTGTGTTCCTGTCGTTCTCTCTCTCTCCCTTCTTCACAACCACAGCTCCCTCCCTTCCACAGCACCCAGGATCCTATTTCTCCCCTAAACCATGTCTCTGCACTTCCTGTCTTCTTTGATGTGACCTCTTCCTTCTCTTTAGTTGTGGAGTTTGTTCTGTCAGTCCAGGGTGATTTCTGGGGTTTTTAGGATGATTTGATAGTTATATAATTGTATTCGTGGGATGAGGTGAGCCTACTATATTCCTACTCTGCTGCCATCTTCCTCTCTCCAAAAACCTAGGTTCTGACAGATTTTAAAGCTCATGGTATTGGCTTATTATTACTAATTTTGTATTTTGGTCTGTGAAATTAAATTTAAATACAAAGTTTCCTATGGTTTGCAAGTCTATTGTGTTTTCTATCTATAATGTAACATGCAGATTGGACTCTAATACAATATTTTAGTAATGGATGGATTTACTAAATGGAGCTTGTAAGTTTTTAATGCAGAAATTATCCAAAAATAGAAGACATGAAGACCAACTGTAACTTTCACATTGATGTGTTGCCACTAAGATTTGGTATTCAATAAACTTTTATAGGTGGTATGCTTTACACCTGGCACTTCTTATATTTTTGATTATTCCTCACAATAACATTATAAAAGAGATTCAAACAGGTTAAATAATTTGCCCAAGATAAACAGAAAAGCCAAAACTATAATTCAAACGTGAGTCCAAGTCTTCCACTCACAACTACCAAATTGCATTCTTTATCTTATAATTATCCCTGAAAAATTTAATACTCTGCAATGGAAATTAATAAAAGAAACAGTCAGAGAGATAGGTAGACCAAGCTGGAACTTCCAGATAGTGTAGTTATCAACTCCCAAAATTTCCTCCCCTAAGTATGTGAAATAATTTCAGAACTATGAACATTTTACACCAAAATCACACCTCAGCCTTACTTCAAGACAGAAAAATGAAACTTCAAAATGACCAAGGGAAACAAAGTGAAACCAATAATACTTAGCACACAGTTACTCACACACATTCCCTCATACCTCTGCCCCACTACAAAGTTTTGTAATGAGCAAATGCAGACTGGGAAAAGCTGTGAGGAGGACTGGTGCTAACAAAGGGTCCTAAGGGTGATTTGGAATGTGCACCTAAAAGATTAAACCAACCCTAAATCTAAACACAGTGATAAAGTATCCAGGCAAAACAGAGTATGAGTACAGGCAGAAAATTTCAAAATAAGTTTGATTTAAAGGGCCAGAGGCAATATATAGAGATCTATAAAATTTGAAAAAAAATGAAAATTTAAAGTCCTGAAAAATACAAGATAAACTTAAAAACAAACATGCACAACACTCAAAGCCCCTCTTTTACCATTAAAGTAAACAAAATAAAACAGAGAAATAAAACATTACTGTAGAACCTGGACTTTGCTAGACTGACAATAAAGGGCAACATTAAACAAGAAATCTTGTAAATCACACCAATGTCATAAAAATAAGGAGGAGGAATGTAATATCCATAGAGAAATATTTGCAAAATTGGGAATGAAATTTCACTCAACTGAGTAAACCAACCCTGAAAAACACCCTTGAAACAGAATAAAACTGCAAGTCTACACTACAAAAAGAATTAAATATATTAAAACAAGCACTTAACAATATGAAAAGCTTTCAAAATGAACAAACACAGGCAATAGGAAATCTCCTTCTTTGCTATTGGGAATACAAAATGGAATGATAGAAACACTTTGGAAGACAACTTAACAATTTATTACTAAACTAAACATAGTCTTATCATATGATCTAACAATCATGATCCTAGGTTTCAACTGATTTGAAAACTTATGTCCATACAAGTACCTACACAGAAATGTTCATAGCAGCTTTATTCAAAATCTCTAAAGCTTGTAAGCATCCAAGTTGTACTTCAATACATGAATGGATAAACAAACTGTGCTATATCTGTATAAGAGAATACTATTCAGCCATAAAAAGAAATGAGCCATGAAGCTACAAATAAAACCATGGGTGAATCTTAAGTACACATTACCAAGTAAAAGAAACCACTCTTTAAAAGGCTACATACTATATGACTCCATTTATATGACATTCTGGATACAAGCAAAATTCTAGAGATAATAAATAGATCAGTGGTTGCCATGGGTTTACTGTGGGGAGGGTTGAATAGATGAATCACAAGATTTTTGTGAGGGGGTGTAAAGATGGACTTTAATCTCCCCTCCTGAGTGTGGACTGCACACAATTATTTCTTTCCAAAAAAGAAAAAAAAGAGTAACTTTCCAGTGGAGAACCATGACAAAAACTAATTCAACTAGGTGGCTGAGGTTGACATCAGACTTATAAGTTATATTGTAATAGGTACTCTTGATATGATATGATGAGAATGGCATTTTAGTTCTTACGGCCTTCTTCTCTCAAGTCCATAATTTCAATCTAATCATGAGAAAATGGAGGGGCATTCTACAAAATCCATGACCAGTACTCCTGAAAACTGTCAAGGCCATCAAAAACAAGAAAAGTTTAAGACGCTATCAACAACCAAGAGTACTAAATGTAATATGGTACTCTAGATGTGATCCTAGAATACAGAAAGAATGTTAAATAAAATTAAGGAAATATATAGTATTTGTTTCTATTAATAATAATGTAACAATATTGGCTCATTAATCATGACAAATATACCATGGTACAGAAAGATGTAATAACAGGAAACTGGATATGGGATTTATAGGAACTCCATACCATTTTCCTAATTTTTCTACAAATTTAAAACACCCATAAAATGTAAAGTTTATTTAAAACATTAAACTATTTAATAAAGTGTGAATCAAGGATTTTATATCCAGCCAAGTGTCCTTTAAATATCAATGTTATTAAGGGGCACCTGGGTGGCTCAGTTGGTTAAGCATCTGCCTTCAGCTCAGGTCATCCCAGGGCCCTGGAATTGAGCCCCATGTCTGGCTCCCTGCTCAGTGGGTGGTCTGCTTCTCCCTCTCCCTCTGTCTGCCACTCCCCACGCTCATGCTCTCTTTCGCTGTCTCTCTCTGTCAAATAAATAAAATCTTGAAAAAATAATACTGAATTGTATACTTGAACTTTACTAAGACAGTAGATCTTAAGTTTTCTCACCACTTAAAGAAAAAGTAATTATGAAAAGCAATAGATATGTTAATTTGCTTGACTGGTAATCATTTTATAATAAATACATATACAAAACCATGATGTTATATGCCTTAAGTATATACAATTTTTATTTGCCAATTATACCTCAGTATAAATGGAAAGATTTTTTAAAAGAACTTAAGGAATTCTGCACCCATTAGCCTTTCTTGAGAAATCTACCAAACAATGAATTGTTATACAAGTGATGACAGCGATAACTTTAGCAAAAGGACTAATGTTGAATATTAAAAACATAAGTGTATGTTATAAGACTAAAACCTAGGTGAAGGTGAAAGCAAAAAACTAATTTGTAAATGTTATGTATTACAAGAAAATTAAAATAATGCATCTAAAAAAAACAAAGAATGGGACGCCTGAGTAGCTCAGTTGGCTAAACCTCTGTGTTTGGCTCAGGTCATGATCTCAGGGTCCTGGGATCAAGTCCCACATTGGGCTCCTTGCTCAGTGGGGAGCCTACTTCTCCCTCTACCCCTGCCCCTCCCCCTGCTTGTGCTCTCTCTCTCTGACAAATAAATTAATAAAATCATTAAAAAATATATAAAAAATTAAAAAATCAAAGAAAAGGAAGAGGAAAAAGGAAAGTAGAAAATACTTATAGTTGTATAGCATGGGTGGGTTTTAAAGAATACTGGAAAAAACAAAAAACAAAACTAAAACCAAAACCAAATGCAACCAAGCAAAAAGCCAAACAACCAAACCAGAGAGTAAAATGTTAAATAAGAAAACAGGGAGACAGGGAACTAAACTCAGGTTTTTAAATGATATAAGCATGGTTTAGTATAAATACAAACATTTCCTAGTTGTGTCTATTGAAAAGACTTAGACCCAGTGACAACCCAATAGTAAGGCATACGCTGTGCATAGATCTTGGTTTCTAAATACCACTTTCCAATGAAAGAAACTAGATTTCATTGAAGAAATGGCTGATTTCAAATGTGGAGCAAGTGAAACCGAAGGAGGGCTTGAAACATCTTATAGTGCAAGAAAACAAGTTTGTGCTAAAGATAAACGAGGATGGAGGCATGTCAAAGGGACACAGGAATCAATCTGAAAGAGTTCCCAATGGCCAAAATTAGAATAAAATAAAAAATATAGTATTATATGCAAATATTTAATATTTATATTTTATTATATGAAATATACGTTACAAATCATTAGAGTANACCTCCACACTGTTTTCCAGAGTGGCTGTACCAACTTGCATTCCCACCAACAATGTAGGAGGGATCCCCTTTCTCCACATCCTCTCCAACAATTGTTGTTTCTTGCCTTGTCTATCTTTGCCATTCTAACTGGCGTAAGGTGGTATCTCAGTGTGGTTTTGATTTGAATTTCCCTGATGGCTAATGATTTTGAACATTTTTTCATGTGTCTGTTAGCCATTTGTATGTCTTCATTGGAAAAGTGTCTGTTCATATCTTCTGCCCATTTTATGATTTGTTTATTTGTTTCTCGTGTATTGAGTTTGAGAAGTTCTTTGTAGATCTTGGATACCAGTCCTTTATCTGTGGTGTCCTTTGCAAATATATTCTCCCATTCCGTGGGCTGTCTCTTAGTTTTTTTGACTGTTTCCTTGGCTGTGCAGAAGCTCTTTATCCTGATAAAGTCCCATAAGTTCATTTTATCTTTTATTTCTCTTGCCTTTGGAGATGTGTCGTGAAAAAGGTTGCTCTGGCCGATGTCATAGAAGTTGTTGCCTATGTTCTCCTCTAGAATTTTGATGGATTCCTGTCTCACATTGAGGTCTTTCATCCATTTGGAGTTTATTTTTGTGTATGGTGTGAGAGAGTGGTCAAGTTTCATTCTTTTGCATGTAGCTGTCCAATTTTCCCAGCACCATTTATTGAAGAGACTGTCTTTTTTCCACCGGATGTTTTTTCCTGCTTTATCAAAGATTAGTTGCCCAAAGAGCCGAGGGTCCATTTCTGGGTTCTCTATTCTGTTCCATTGGTCGATGTGTCTGTTTTTGTGCCAGTACCATGCTGTCTTTGTGATCACAGCTTTGTAGTACAGCTCGAAATCCGGCATTGTGATGCCCCCAGCTTTGTTTTTCCTTTTCAACAGTTCCTTGGAGATTCGGGGCCTTTTCTGGTTCCATACAAATTTAAGGACTATTTGTTCCAGTTCTTTGAAAAATGTCCTCGGTATTTTGATCGGGATAGCATTGAAAGTGTAGATTGCTCTGGGTAGCATGGACATTTTAACTATGTTAATTCTTCTGATCCATGAGCATGGAATATTTTTCCATCTTTTTGTGTCTTCTTCAATGTCTTTCAAGAGTGATTTATAGTTTCTAGAATATAGATCCTTTACATCTCTGGTTAAGTTAATTCCAAGGTAACGTATGGTTTTTGGTGCTATTGTAAATGGGATGGATTCCCTAATTTCTCTTTCTGTAGTCTCATTATTTGTGTATAGAAATGCAACTGATTTCTGAGCATTGATTTTTTATCCCGCCACATTACTGAACTGCTCTATAACTTCTAATAGTTTGGGAGTGCATTATTTGGGTTTTCCATATAGAGTATCATGTCATCTGCGAAGAGAGACAGTTTGACTTCTTCTTTGCCGATTTGGATACCTTTTATCCCTTTTTGTTGTCTGATTGCTGTTGCAAGGACTTCTAGGACTATGTTGAATAATAGCGGCGAGAGTCGGCATCCTTGTCGTGTTCCTGATCTTAAGGGAAAGGCTTCCAGCTTTTCCCCATTGAGAAAGATATTTGCTGCAGGCATTTCATAGATGGTTTTTATGAGATTGAGGAGTGTACCCTCTATCCCTACACTCTGAAGGGTTTTAGTCAGGAAAGGATGCTGTATTTTGTCAAATGCTTTTTCTGCATATATTGAGAGGATCGTATGGTTCTTGACGCTTTTCTTGTTGATATGATGTGTCACACTGACCGATTTGTGAATGTTGAACCACCGTTGCATCCCAGGGATGAATCCCACTTGATCATGATGGATAATCCTTTTAATGTACTGTTGGATTCTATTAGCCTGGATCTTGTTGAGGATTTTGGCGTCCATATTCATTAGGGAAATCGGTTTGTATTTCTTCTTTTTGATGGAGTCTTTGCCCGGTTTGGGGATCAAGGTAATATTGGCCTCATAGAATGAGTTTGGTAGCTTTCCTTCTGTTTTTTGAAATAGCTATTTTTTGAAATAGCTTTAGGAGAAAAAGTATTACTTCTTCTTTGAATGTTTGGTAGAATTCCCCAGGAAAACCATCCGGGCCTGGAATTTTGTTTTTTGGAAGGTTTTTATCACTGTTTCAATCTCTTCATAATTAATTGGCCTGTTTAAAAAATTAATTTCTTCCTGTTTCAGTCTTGGTAGTTTATAGGTTTCCAGGAAGGCCTCCATCTTTTCCAGATTGCTTAATTATTGGCATAAAAGTGTTGATAAAAGTTTCTAATAGTCCTTCCAATTTCATTGGTGTTGGTTGTGACCTCTCCCTTTTCATTCATATTTTTGTTAATTTGGGTCCTTTCTCTTTTCTTTTGGATAAGTCTTGCCAGTGGTTTGTCAATTTTATTTACTCTTTTAAAGAACCAGCTTCTNATTGGCATAAAAGTGTTGATAAAAGTTTCTAATAGTCCTTCCAATTTCATTGGTGTTGGTTGTGACCTCTCCCTTTTCATTCATATTTTTGTTAATTTGGGTCCTTTCTCTTTTCTTTTGGATAAGTCTTGCCAGTGGTTTGTCAATTTTATTTACTCTTTTAAAGAACCAGCTTCTAGTTGTTGATCTGCTCTATTGTGCTCCTGGTTTCTAATTCATTGATTTCTGCTCTAACCTTGATCAACTGCTTTCTCGTGTGTGGATTAGGCCTGCTCCTCTGCTGCTGTTCCAGCTTCTTGAGGTGAAAATATAAAAACTGCATTTTAGATTTTTCTATTCTTTTGAGTGAGGCTTGGATGTATTTTCCCCTTAGGACTGCCTTTGCAGTATCCCATAGGTTTTGGACCATTGTGTTTTCATTTTCATTGGTGTACATAAATTGCTTAAATTGATTTTTGATTTCCTGGTTTATCGAATCATTCTTGAGCAGGATGGTTCTAAGTCTCCAAGTGTTTGAGTTTTTTCCAAATTTTTCCTCGTGGTTGAGTTCTAATTTCAAAGCATTGTGCTCTGAGAATATGCAGGGAATAATTTCAGTCTTTTGGTATCAGTTGAAACCTGTTTTATGTCCCAGAACATGGTCTATTCTTAAGAATGTTCCATGGGCATTCGAATAGAATGAGTATTCTTTGGTTCTGGGGAGTAGTGTTCTGTATGTATCTATGAGGTCCAACTCGTCGAGTATGGCATTCAAAGCTCTTGTTTCTGTGTTGGTTTTCTGCTTAGGTTCTCTGTCTATTTCTAATAGTGAAGTGTTGAGGTCCCCTACTATTAACGTATTTTTATCTATATGTCTCTTTATTCTTGTTAAGAGTTGGCTTGTGTATCTTGCTGCTCTTGTAGACAGCCAATGGATGGGTCATCTGTTTTTATCCAATCTGCAACTCTGTGGCATTTTATGGGAGCATTTAGGCCATTTACATTGAGACTGATTATTGAGTTTAAAATCCAATCTGTCTGATATGAGAATTGCTACCCCAGCTTTCTTTTGAGGTCCATTGGCATGAAATATGGTATTCCATCCTTTTACTTTCATTCTGGATGTATCTTTAGGTTCAAAATGAGTCTCTTGTAGACAGCCAATGGATGGGTCATCTGTTTTTATCCAATCTGCAACTCTGTGGCATTTTATGGGAGCATTTAGGCCATTTACATTGAGACTGATTATTGAGAGATATGATTTTAATGATGCCATATGGTATTCCATCCTTTTACTTTCATTCTGGATGTATCTTTAGGTTCAAAATGAGTCTCTTGTAGACAGCCAATGGATGGGTCATCTGTTTTTATCCAATCTGCAACTCTGTGGCATTTTATGGGAGCATTTAGGCCATTTACATTGAGAACATCTTTATCTCTCCATCAATTCTGAATGACAGCCTTGCTGGATAAAGGATCCTTGGCTGCATGTTTTTCTCTGAAAGAGGTTTGAAAATGCCCCCCCCCAATGCTTTCTCTCATTCCAGGTCTGTGTAGACAGGTATGACGTAATTCTGATACATTTGCCTTGGTACTTGAGAAATTTCTTTGCCCTGGCTGCTTTCAATACTGTAGCCTTGGATCTAATATTTGCAAATTGCACTATGACATGACGTGGCATAGGTTTGTCATGGTTGAGCTTGGGAGAAGTCCTCTCTGCCTCTTGGACACTAAAGCTTGTTTCCTTTGCTAGATTAGGGAAGTTTCCAGCTACAGTTTGTTCAAATATGTCTTCTAGACCTCTGTTTTTCTCCACCCCCTTGGGGATGCTGACGTTTCTGACATTGGAATGTTTCATTGAGTCAGTAATCTCCCATAACCTACATTCTTGAGATTGGATTTTTTTGAGCCAAGTTTTTATTTTAGCTTTCTCTTCTACTAACCCATCCTCCAATTCGCTGATACATTCTTCTGCCTCATTCACCCTGGCCATCAGAGTCTCTAGTTTTGACTGAATTTGATTCATAGAATTTTTAATTTCTGCCAGATTTGCTCTCATTTCCGCCCTTAGAGAATCTATATTCTCAGTAACATTTTCGTTAATGTTTTTTTCAAGTCTACACATCATCTTGACCATTGTTACTCTGAACTCCATTTCTGATAATTGGTTATATCTGTATCCATTAGTTCTGTGGCAGAGGCAACAGACTCATTGTGTTTTCTTTGCTGGGGGGAGATTTCTCCTTCTCATCATTCTGATGAGGAGAGGTTGTGGAGTTGTCCAGAGCCCAAATTATTGACCAGGACCCAGGCAGTGCGCACTTGTTTTATAGGGACCTTAGAGATATGGGCTTCTTGATTTTTCAGCCTGCCTTTTGGGGGAAGAGCCAACCATGCTGATACTCAGGCAACCTTGTTTGGGTAGCGTCTCCGTATCCCCTTCGAGGGGGGATGGGGATGGGCACACTCTGAGCCGGTCTTTCCAGGCTTTTGTTCTCTGGTGGCTTTCCCTGGCGATTTGTGGTTCCTCTTCTGAGAGTCATAGCAGCAGTAGCCGAATCTCAGCCTTTGTCTCAGAACAGAAGGATTGCGGAGCATTCTCCACTGATGCTCTGGCAACTTCAACTCTGTTTCTGTTGATGCTGCTCAACTCTGCAGCCTCCCTGGATGTGCGCCCCAAAGCCAGCGTCTCAGCCCTCACTTCCAGGGCCAGCTCGTCTCTGTCCTTTTTGTTTCTAACACCGCCAGCCGCCAGCACCCCCCCCCCATGCGCTCCGGAGCTCTGTGTCAGTGTGGCTCACGGGCGCTCCAAAGCTCCAGCCCTCAGACTGGTCGTGCGTGTTTCCCGGCTCACGGTCTCAGTCTGCTTTCTCACAGGTGCCGTCCGTGTGTCTGTCTGCTCCCCCGTGCAGGTGGCTACCGCTTCCCAGCACCCGAATGCAGCAGCTCCCTCCCCCTTCCATTTATCTTCCAATATCTGAGCTCAGTTTCACGGCTCCCTGCTTCGTACCTCAATACTCAGCTCTGGAGATGTTCATTTGTAGAGATCCAGATGTATCTTCCTGCATCTCAGGCTGATTCCGTGGATGTTCAGGATGGTCTGGTACCTATCCAGCTCGACTCAGGGGACCAGCTGAAAAAGGGGTCCCCTACTCCTCCACCATCTTAACTCCTCCCCCCCAAAAGCTAAATCTTAATATCTCACACCCTGGAGTATGGAATAGACTTAGTCTTACATCCAAAGTATAGAATACTATATGTATAGTATATTTATATAATCCTTACTATTTTAACCATTTCAAATTTATTAAGATTGCTTTAACTATTCAGGATCTTTTGTGTTTCCACACAAATTTAGGATTGTTTATTCTATTTATGTAAAAAATGCTAGTGGGGTTTTGATAGGTATTACATTGAATCTGTAGATTACTCTGGGTAATACAGATATTTTAAAAATATTAATTCTTTTAATCCATGAGCACAGAATATTTTTCCATTAATTTGTCTCTTTTTTTTAAAAGATTTTATTTATTTATTTATTAGACAGAGATAGAGCCAGCCAGTGAGAGAGGGGACACAAGCAGGGGGAGTGGGAGAGGAAGAAGCAGGCTCATAGCAGAGGAGCCTGATATGGGGCTCGATCCCATAATGGCGGGATCACGCCCTAAGCCGAAGGCAGACGCTTAACTGCTGTGACACCCAGACGCCCCTCCATTTATTTGTCTCTTATTCAACTTCTTTCATCAATATCTTATAGCTTTCAGTATACAGGTTTTTCACCTTCTTGGTTAAATTTGTTCCTATGTATTTTATTCTTTTTGGTGCAACTGTAAATGGGATTCTTTTCTTAATTTCTCTTTCTGATGCTTTGTTGTTAATATATAGAAACACAACAGATTTAAAGTTTTTGCACAGCAAAGGAAACCATCAACTAAATGAAAAGGCAACCTCCTGAATGGGAGAAAATATTTGCAAACCATGTATCTGATAAGGGGTTAATATCCAAAATATATAAAGAACTCATACAACTCAATAGGAAAGAAACAATCAGTCTGTTATAAAAATGGGTAGAGGACCTGAATAAACATTTTTCTATAGAAGACATATAAATGGCCAACAGACACATGAAAGATGCTCACCATCACTAATCATCAAAGAAATGCAAATCAAAATCAAAATGAGATAGCACCTCATGCCTGTCAAGATGGATATTATCAAAAAGACAAGAAATGATAAGTGTTGGTGAGGATATGGAGGAAAGGGAACCTTTGTGTATTGTTGGTAGCAAAATAATTTGGTGCAGTCCCTTCAGAAAAGAGTATGGAGGCTCCACAAAAAAATGAAATAGAACTACCATTATGACTGAGCAATTCAATTTCTAGGTATTTACCCAAAGAAAACAAAAACACTAATTCAAAAGGATGTACGCATCCTCTATGTTTATTGCATCATTATTTACAATAGCTAAGATATGAAAACAAGCTAACTGTTCATTGATGGATGAATGGATAAAGAAGATGTACACACACATAATAGACTATACTCAGCCACAAATAAAAAATGAAATCTTGCCATTTGCTACAATGTAGATGGGCCTTGAGTGTTTTAAGTGAAATAAGTCAGAGAAAGACAAACACCATACAGTTTCACTTATATATGAAATCTCAAAAACAAAATGAAAGAACAAACAAAATAAAACAAACTCAGACACAGATAACAGAATGGTGGTTGCTGGGAGACAGGGGGTTAGGAGTTAGGTGAAATGAATGAAGGGGGTCAACAGGTACAATCTTCCAGGCATAAAATAATTCATGAGATATAATGTACAGCATTGTGACTATAGTCAATAATAGTATAGTGTATATTTGAAAGTTGCTAAGGGAGTAAACCTTAAAAGTACAAATTATATAAAAAAATTGTAACTGTATAGTGATAGATAGTAATTAGACTCATTGTGATTATTTCACAGTGTATACAAGTATCAAATCATTACATTTTATACCTAAAACTAATATAATGTTATATGTCATTTATACCTCAATAAAAAAATCAGTTCTCATTAATCTATAAAGTACAATCCCAATAAAAATTGCAGTTGTATTTTTTCCTATTTCTCACTTGATTTACAAGATTTAGCCCAAGATAATTAGAATAATTGGCTAAGACACACCTGACTCACTGCTGTAGATTATATTTTGCTACAAACATATTCCAGAGAAACTACTATATTCTTCACCACCTAGGGATATTTATGCAACATGACACAGTTCTGTTCTAGGCACTAGGAAAAAGAAATAGAAAACAGGTATATCCTTGGGAATTCAGGTTGAGGCAAGAGCCCAAGGAAATGAAGAGATGAATAAATAATATATACAGGTTTTGTTATTCCTGTTTTTTTTTGTGTTGTGGCAGCTGTAATTCACATTTTCATAATTGTGAAGGGAAAATATTACTTCTGCTGACCTTTGAAGGTGGTGGTTGACTTAAACCAGCAGCCAGCTAGTTGTACAAAAAATAATGCCTGCAACCTGTCTAAAATGCTGTCCTACCAGCAAGCCAAGCTTTATGTAATATCAGTTTCATGAAAGTGAAGTCACTCTTAAATCAATCATTCAAGTAAATATTGATGGTAGATATTGCATGAGGCAACATAGGTTGAATCATCTCATTTTTTTATACAAGTGCCATATTATCAGTGTTTAGTTATCAGCTTGCAAAAGAAAGAACACTGCATCCAGACCATCAGCAGAACTCTGTCATCAAAAACTTCCAAAACTATTGGAGAAAAAAAAGCTAGACTGAGCAAAGGTAAACACTTCAATTTAATGATTTTGCTTTAACACTTTAAAAGCTAAATGCTGCTATTGTAGAATATAACTAATTCATAGCAGTGTTGAAATAGAGTGGATAGAACTGTTATTGGAGGTTGTGGAAGCTATTATCAACATGAAAATAGCAATCATTCTTATCAAAAAAGACAGATTCTGAAATTGATCTGACAAAAGTGATAGATAAATAGCTAAACTCTAAGTTGAATACATCCTAAGGTGTGAAAGAACAAGAAGTTGGCAGAGTATCAAGCTAAGCATTGTACTCAAGCAAAATTCAGCCCCCTAAACAACCAAAAGTGGATGAAAAGTGCAACTAAACTGAAAGAAACTATAAAGGAAAACAATTCTGTTCTATTCTAAAATGTACACATATGCCATGGCGTATCATCATCTGATACACTATTATATGATATAACACAAATTATAGAACATTGAATAACCACAAAGCAGAATGTGTAAAGCTCAAGAAATATCACGATACTGCAATTCATTCTAGGCTCCATAAGAGGATACCAGACTTTGATCTCTCAGTTCACTTTCTGACCACTTAGCACAGAGTGGACCCAGGACAGTTTCATATTCACTTTAGTGGCCTGTACAAAATAATCCAGAGGAGAAGGAAATATTGGTTAGATAAAATAAATTATGAATAAAATAATGAGAGGATTACATTAAATAACATCTGGGCCTCACCTTTTAGTATTAACTTGTCTGTAATATTGATCCCAGGGACTCAGTTCTGTGTGAACCCTGTGCTTTAATAGGTCTTATATAAAGCTTCCTGTTGAAATCTTTAGTATATTTTCCTCACATGTGGGGAGTGACATGAAGTCAAAGAACAAAGAACTGTGATGAGTGTGGTCACATTTCACAGGTAAATGAGGCTGAGGCTAAATCATTAACAAAAAATTCCCCAAAGAGACCTAACATCCATCATCCCACCTCTATCTGTATCAATGGATGGACAAAAACGTTGACATCCAATTTTATAACATATGTTGATCTCTTCTCAAGGAGTTCTTACTAGCATTATAATTCCACAGGTTATTTTGAGAATGTATAATCAATAAAACTGTCACCAGTGATCCAGAAACAACAGCAAATGCATGCCAAGAAGGAATGCTATTTTGCCTTATTCCCCTTGGTATTCTCCCACATAGATTATATAATTCATCCAAGACTGAAAAATGATTCTGATAAAAGGCTTTGCATAGTCTCCTGAAAGTCTATCAATATAATCTAAGCCAGACAGGGAACCCTGTGGTTTGTGAACTTTGATTGATAAAGTTCTTACTAGGGACAGCCCACTGCTCAGAAGTGGCCAGGCAGCTCTCATACAAAAGGGTGACCAGGAATTGCATCCTCCAGCAGCCAGATGCCATACTGTGAAATGCCTCAGACAGAAGGTAATGATCAGATCTATTTTCTTTTTTTTTCCTATCCAATCATATTTTTCTAATGGAGAAAAAGAAGGACATGAAGAGTTTTGTTGTTGTTGTTGTTGTTGTTGTTGTTGTCTGTTTTGGGTTTTTTGCTGAATCGAAATTGCAAAGGTCCAATTTCTCTTCACCCTCGGAATATCCTAAGCCTCAATAACATCATACCCAGTGAAAGGAAACCACAAGGATATAAATAATAAAATATCCTTATTCCAGTGGAAATCCAACCAAAATATAGTAAATAAGAAACATGGTCATAAATAATGCTTACAATCTGGAATAACACATAATAAGCTTTGGAGATGCTATCCTCTATGTATTCACCGATAGGGAAGTTTAAGTCAATGAAATCATACTATAAGCTACAAAACTAATTAAAAAATACTTATGCTAATTCTGTCACTTGGTAAATATGTTGAATTATGTATGGGTTTTTTATCATAACATTTTCTAAAATCCCAAGTGTGTAAGAAATGTGGTAAACTTTGACTAACATAATATAATAAAAAATATTTTAAAAAAAGAAATGTGGTAAACTTAACACAATTAACTCCAGTCTGGAGACTATATTAAGACATCAGTTTACTTTTTTCAAGTGAAAAATGTGATGAAAATACACTTCTTTTGAGATTTTGAGAGATGTTGCATTGAATTTATAGATTGATTTAGGAAGAATTGGCATCTTCTACAATTTGTGTGTGTCCATTATTCAGACTCACTAACGTGTTTAAGAAAATGTGTTTTCTTTATATAGCACTTCACTGGGTGTTATACGCAACTAATGAATCATCGAACTTTACATCAGAAACCAGGGATGTACTGTATGGTGACTAACATAATAAAAAAACATTAAAATAAAAAAAATATAGAACTTGCACAGATCTTATTAGGTTTATCTTAGATACACTGAGTCAAGACTCTAATTGCAAACCAACTTAAACTTAATTAAGAAAAATGTAGTATTTATTGATTCATGTGAACACACAATGGAAAGTTCAAGAATGGGCTTAGCTTCTGGGAAGAATTAATGCATAGTGTCAAATATATTTTCTCTAAATAGAGACTTTGACTCCTCTCCTCTTCCCTCCTCTACCCTCCCCCTCTCTCTCTCTGCTCCCTACTCACCCAAAACAGCTTCTCCACACCACAGACAACACCATTTTCACCATATTGTTCTATCCTTATTATATTGATAGTGCCAAACCTGATTTCTATTTTTAGTATTTGCATCATCTGTCTTTACTGACCTCTTCATTTTATACCTTTTTAAGTGAATAGACTACAGACCACCAATTTTTTTAAAGGAAATCTGAGAATAAATCTTTTCAAAAATTCAAGTTAAAAGAGTAACACCAGCAATATGGCCAACTAGGAACCATGAGGCCTTTAGTCTCTCATGAAAACATTAAAATAAAGCCCTAAGACAATTTTATAGAAGAAAATAGTTTTCTATAGCAACACAGCAAATGCTAAATCAAGAAAAAAACATTCAAGATGGTAGGAAATATTTTGGCATTTTTACTGGCCCTTGCCTCATGCCCTTTTGGGCACATGGCAACAAAATCTAAAGGAAGAAGTAGCCCAGTTTCCAATTTCCTTCCTCAAACCAGAGGTAGCAGAGAATATCTTTTTTTAAATATTTTATTTATTTATTTATTTGGGAGGTGGAGAACACAGGAGAGTGAGAAGGAGAAGCAGACTTCTTGCCATGTAGAGAGCCCTATGTGGGACTCGATCCCAGGACCCCGGGATCACGACCTGAGCTGAAGGCAGACACTTAACCGACTGAGCCACCCAGGCACCCCTAGGAGAACATCTTATCTGCAGTGTGCTACTCTGTGTGATAACTGTCTGAAGGACTGGTCTCTGTTTTGCCTGATTCAGGTCAGATGAGGAATAACACCATAGTTTGGATCACAGGTCAGGAAAAGTCAAGAAAAGTAGTAAGAATGCTTATGAAAGATGCTGGGAGACTACAAATCCATGACACTTAGGGGAAAAGATTACAGTAGAGGACTACAATATAACATTGAAAGCACCAAGGACAAGCTAAGCTGAGATTCTTTATGAAATTAAGACATTTAAAAGCAGCCATGCATACAAGATAATCAAAAAAGCCACACACAGAACAAGATAAAATGCACAACCAGAGAAGACAGGAGTAGACTTTAAGCCTTTCATCCCAGGCTGATCCCAAGGTGCAGAACACGACCTGCTAATTAGTGAAGGTCTTTCCCAGTACAGAACAGTCTGCAAAGACTGGAAGAGGTCACTGACTTTTTTTTTAAATAAACAATTTGCAACAACAACAAAAATCCACAAAGCATATAAATAAACAAGAAAACATACTACAAAGGAAGAAAATAACGTGGCAGCAATCATCCCTGAAGAAACACCAGCATTGGACATATTAGACTACAGTTTTAAAACAATCATCTAAAGGAAAAAGTGGATAAAGAACTAAAGGAAATTCAGAAAACTGTAAGTGGAGAGGATAATAATAGCACAAAGAAATAGAAATTATAAAGAGAAACAGATATTCTGGAACAGAAATATACAGTAACTGTAATGAAAAAATCGCTAGTGGGGTTCAACAGCTTACTCAAACAGGTGAAAGAAATAACAGTGTGCTTGAAGACAGAACATTTGAAATTATTGTGTCTGAGAAGCAAAAAGAGAAAAAAATGAAGAAAAATCATCAAGGTCTGAGGGATTTATGGGACACCATCAAGATGACCAATTTATATGTTATGTGATTCCCAGAAGGGGAGAGAAAGAAAGAAGCAGAGATTATTTGAATTAATAAATGACAAATGTATAAAAAATCTTTACAAATCTACGTTGATGGGTACATGATACATAAATATGTAATCTGTGATTTCAATAATATAAAGTGGGTGGGTACAGAGCTGTAGGAATAGTTTTTGTATGTGATTGAAATTAAATCAGCATCAACGTAAAAAAGATTGATATAGTCAACATATAGATGGCTAACTGAATTTAAATTTAATAAAATATATTTAAAAAATTATAAAATAAAGAGATTGGTATAACTTCAGGATGTTTTATGTAATCCCCATAGTAACTAAAAAGAAAATACCTGTATTGTATTCACAAAAGGAAATGAAAAGGGAATCAAAATGTGTCACCATATAAAAACAAAAACAAAAGCAAAAACAAAAAACAAAAAACCAAGACCAGTCAACTAAACACAAAGAAAGGCAGTAAAGCAGTAAGGAAAGATAGAAAGGACAAAAGCTGTAAATCATTCAGAAAATAAATCACAAAATAAGTAAGGTCCTTCCCTCAGTAATTAAATGTCAATGGATTAAATTCCCCAATCAAAAGACATAGAATGACAGAATGGATTTTAAAAGAACATCATTTAACAATATCCTAACTATAAGAGATCACTTTAGATCTAAAAATACAGTTTAAAAGTGAAATGATAGAAAAGCATTCCTTACAAATGGTAAACAAAAGAGACAGGAGTGGCTACATTCACATCAAACAGACTATGTCAAAAGCTGTTACAAAAAACAAGGAAGGACATTATGTAGTGGTAAAAGGTTAATTGACCAAGAGAATGTAACAATTATATATGCACTGAACATCAGAGCTCATAAATACATGAAAAGTTAAAATGAGAAATAGAAACCTCTACAATAATAGGAGACTTCAATATGCTGCTTTCAATAATGGATAGAACAGCCAGACAGAAGGCAGACAGCCTCTCCTTTGCTGTCCTGCCTGTCATTCCCTTGTGGTGTGTTCAATAAACTTCTATCTCTGTTCTAAAGAAAAAAAAAAGAAGAGTCAGACAGAAGACAAATTAGGAAATAGATGATGTGAACAATACTATAGACCAATTAGAACTAACAGACATACACAACACAGCAGAATATACATTTTCACAAGTGCACAGGGATCATTCTGCAGGATAGGTCATTTGTTAGACCACAAAACAAGTCCTCGTAAATTTTAAAGAATGAAAATAATACACAATGTCTTTTCTGATCAAAATGAAAAGCAGCTAGAAATCAATAGGGGAAAGAAAACTGGAAAATATACAAATATGTGGAAATTAAACAACACATTAGTAAACAACTATGTCAATGTAGAAATCAAAAGGGAAATTAAAAAATACCTTCACAAATGAAAGCCCAACATTCCAAAACTTACGGGGTGTAGCAAAAGCAGTGCCATGAGGGACATTTATACCAGTAAAAGCTTATATTAAAAAAGAAAAAAATCTCAAATCAATAACCTAACTTTTACTTTAAGGAATCAAAGAACAAACTAAGTCCAAGGTAAGCAGGTAGAAGGAAATAACAAGGGTTAGAAAAAGATAAATAAAATAGAGAATGCAAAAGCAATAGGGAAAATCAATGAAAGCAAGGGTTGGTTCTTCAAAAAGATCAACAAAATTGGCAAGCCTTTAGCTTGCTGGTGAAGAAAAAAAGAGAAAACTTGCAAATAACTGAAATCAGAAATGAAAACCGGGATGTTACTATCAATTTTACAGAATAAAAAGGTTTGGTAAGTACTCTGAACAATTGCATACAAATTGGATGAAATGGACAAATTTCTAGAGACATGCAACCTACCAAAATTGAATAATGAAGAAACAGAAAATCTGAGTAGATTTATAATTAATGAGATTAAATCAGTAATCAAAAACTTCCCAGCAAAGAAAAGTCCATGACCAGGGCACCAGGGTGGCTCTGTCAATTAAGTGTCCAACTCTGATTTCAGCTCAGGTTGTGAGCTCAGGGTCCTAGGATTGAGCCCCATGTTGGGCTCTGTACTCAGCGGGGAGCCTGCTTGAGATTCTCCCTCTCCCTCTGCCCTTCTCCTTGCTCAATGTACATTCTCTCTCTCTCTCTCAAAAAAATAAAATCTTTTTTAAAGCCCATGACTAGATGTCTTCACTGCAGAATTCTATCAAACATTTAAAAAAGCATTAACACCAATTACTCTCAAACTCTTCCAAAATATTGAAAATACTTTACATCCAAAATATTGAAAAGGAAGGAACACTCCCTAACAATACAAGAAAACTACAGACATGTATCACTTATGAATATGGTGAAAAAATCTTCAATAAAGATTCAGCAAGCTGAATGCAATGACATTAAAAGATCTATGCACATGAATAAGTTCCCCAAAATAAATAATAAAATAAAATAAAATAAAATAAAATAAAATAAAATAAAATAAAATAAAATAAAATAAAATAACATTAGAATTGCCACATGATCCAGAAATTCCACTTCTGGATATATATTCCCAGAAAAACTGAAAGGAGAGACCTGAACAGATATTTATGCACTAATGTTCACAGCAGCATTATTCTCAATAGTCATAAGATGAAAACAATAGAATATTCATTGATAGATGAATGGATAAGTAATAGGTGGTATATACACACAATGGAATGTTATCAGCTTTAAAAAGGAACAAAATTCTGACACATGCTAAAATATGGATGATCCTTGAAAACATTCTATATGAAATAAGTCACAAATATTATATGATTGTAGTTATATGAGATATCTAGAGTAGTGATAAAATGGTGGTTGTCAGGGGCTGAGCATGGAGAAGGGGTTGTAGTATGGGCAGTTATTGATCAATGGATACAGACCTTACATTAGGGAAGACCAAGAAATTCTAGAGGTAGATAATGGTGATGGTTGCACCATTAATCTGTACAGCTAAAATGATTAAAATGGCACATTTTATGTTATATGTTTTGCCACAATTAAAATAAACCAAGGTAAATTTTATATACATTGAAATGACAAGATTTTTTTTTGAAATGCCAAGATTTTTAAGACCTCCATTTGATGAATTTTGTAAAATGTATTTGCCCATGTAAACAGCAATCTAATCAAAAGATAAAAACATTTTCTGTACTCCAGAAAATCATTTTCTTCCCTAGTCCAGGCAATCACTGCCCCCACAAAGGCAGCTACTTTCCTTATTTCTATTATCTCAACTTTGGCTGTTTTTGAGCTCCCTCTTAAAGAATATAAAGTATGCAATTTTTTATGACTGACTTTTTTTGCCCACCAAATCATTAAGATTAATGAATTGTTGTGCTTGTCAATATCAATTTTTGAAACTACACAGTAATATTGAATTGTGTGAATTTAACATACTTTGTATATTGACTCTTTGTGGACATTTGGGTAATTTTCAATTTGGAGCTCTTATGAATAAAGCTATTACAAAAATTCCTGGAAACTGTTACTGTGTATGTATATTATCCTTCCTTTTGGATAAATTCCTAAGAGTGTAATTACTTGGTCATAGAGTAGGTTTGCTTAATATAACAGTAAACCACCAGCTTTACAAATTCATTTTATCATTTTACACAATGATGTGTTTGAGTTCAGGTTGCTCCATATCTTAGCCAACATTTGAAGTTGCCAGTCTTTAATTTTAGCCTTTCTAGTGGTTGTATAGTTATATTCCATTGTGATTTTAATTGCACCTCTGTCATGAATAAAAAGAATATAGAATATAGAATATATTTATATAAAATTATATAGAATATAATTTTGTGTGTTTAATGGCCATTTATATACTTTCTTTGGTGAAACGAGTGCTCAAAACTTTTGTCCATTTTAATTAGGTTGTTTTCTTATAAATGAATTTTAAGAGTTTTTAAAATATTTTTATGAAAGCTCTCTACTCCAATATATTATATGGAAAGCCTCTACTTATGTTCTTCCCCCTTTACAAAATATATATATTAAATATATAAATATATATTAAATTTTGTGTAAATATATATAGCTTGGTTTTTCATTTTCTTAATGAGAAATTTTAGTTTTTGATTAAGTCTAACCTATATTTTTTATAATTTGTATGGTTAATGTGTCTCCTGATGGGTCTCTGTGTAGAATGCTAGGAGTGATCTGAGTAACATGACAGTTTCAGGATCTGCTGTTGGACCAAGTATAGCTGGCCTGCTTCCAGGGGCACAAACAGGAATGTCTCCCAGTGGGTCCTGAGTTTGACTAGGCTGCTCTCAGAGCATGGCAGGAAGGGGCTGGAGACGAGTCACATGGTTATTTCAAGATCTACTGTCAAACCTAGGTTGGCTGGCATGTCTCTGGGGCACTAAGTAGCATGTTTCCCGGTGTGTCCCTGGACTGGCAGAACTGCTTGTGGACTATGGCCAGGGATCAGTGTTCAAATCTCCAATAGACTTTTATATCTAGACTTTTCCTCTTAACAATTTCCTCCATTTCAGTACTCTGCAAGCAAATTTCACCTTCTTCAGCAGCCCTTAACTTTGATCTTTGCATCCTCAATTTAGCAAAACCACTGCTCCAAGTGGGCTCCACTGCCCTGAACCATATTGTGGAAAGTATCCCAATAAGGAATGCAAGGTGAACCTGGGGCTCCTTTGGCTAGATTCCCTTCTATCAAGGAATATTGTTCTGTTCTTCCTGATAATGCCTAAAAAGAGCTGCTTCATATATTTTGTTCAGCTTTAGAGCTGTTTACAGAGGGATGGCAAATCTGTTAACAGTTATTCCATAATCAGAAGTAAATATGTGATTCACTTTCTTTGAATCAGAACCCTGTCTTGGATATTATGATAGCTGATATATTTGGTCTTATGAGAGGCAACACAGCATAGTGGAATATTACTGTCTGGCCTTGAATCCTGGCTCAGGCATTTATGACACTTGTGGTAAATGACTCACCCAATATGTTTTAGATAATATTTAGATAATTAAAATTTAGATTTTTAGGGGCGCCTGGGTGGCACAGCGGTTAAGCGTCTGCCTTCAGCTCAGGACGTGATCCTGGCGTTACGGGATTGAGCCCCACGTCAGGCTCCTCTGCTATGAGCCTGCTTCTTCCTCTCCCACTCCCCCTGCTTGTGTTCCCTCTCTCGCTGGCTGTCTCTATCTCTGTCGAATGAATAAATAAATAAAATCTTTTAAAAAAATTAGATTTTTAAATGGGATTTATAATACTATCAAATCTATCTAAATTTTATCAATATTAAATGAGTTAAAATATGAGAGTTGGACAGCAATGACATATAGTAAACACAATACTAGCTTTCTTGTTTTGGCTTTCTATATATGCCTTATGTCAAGGGATGTCAAGGCTTAAATTATCTGCTTTGGTAGGGGACTAACATAGCTGTTTCATCTCTTTAATCATCTGGATTATCCTTCTCCTTCCAGTCCCCATTGATTCTAATACTGACATAGAAATCCATCTTAGCCTATCTTGGGGAACTGAATATTTTGTAGGTCTCTTCTTTTTTACTTCTATGAAAAAATTTCTCAGCTCTGTTAGGTTTCATAGCTAATACATTCCTACCTCTAGAATTTCTTTGTCTTCCCTAATGTAAAGTCTGTGTCCATTGATCAATAACTGCCCATACTACAATCCCTTCCCCATGCCCAGCCCCTGACAACCACCATTTTATCACTACTCTAGATATCTTATATAACTACAATCATATAATATTTGTGACTTATTTCATGTAGAATAGATAGGAACTATCTTACATGCCTAAGCGTAGGATCTTGAGTAAACAAATTAAGGTTCATACAATTTTTTACTTTAGAAAATTGTGGTAAATCTACACAAGGAGGTTTTATGCAGAAATTAAAAATGGATTGCAAAAATATATTTTGATAATATGGAAAGGATTTCATGATCTATGTTTAGTAAAAGGTTGTCCTCAAGTATACCTACATCTATACAATTATTTTTTTAACAAGTACACACACACACCACAAAATATTATAAATGCTGTGTATCTCTTTGAGGTGGCAATACAGATGATTCATATTTCTTTTGATTAACATTATGCTCTGAGTTTTCTATGGTAAACATACATATTTTTGTATTTAAAAAACAAAATTTAGATGTCTTTAATATGAAAAATATTGAGAAGTATATATTGAATAAAATGAAATAAAACTTGAATAAATGAGAGAGAAACAATATTTCTGGGTATTGAAGTCTATGTCTTAAGAAATATAATTCACCCCAAATTATTTTATGAGCTTAAGAAAATAAAATTAAGAATATCAAAAGGACTAATTTTGGTACTTAATAAATTTACTCTAAAACTAAGATACAATAATAGACAAATGAATCAAGTCAATTTTGAGAATTAAAATGCTGAATGGACACCTGAACTGAGATATACAAACCACAGTATAAGGTGACAGTACTTAAAATAGTTTAAGAAATAGTGTAAGAATGTAAGAAAACATCAAACCTTAAATTTCAGGAATCAAACACACACACACACACTCACACACACACTCACACAATATAAGTACAAAGAAGTACATACATTGTAAGTTTACAGCTCCAAGAATTTCTACAAGGCGAACATCCCAGAATAATCACCACCCAAAATAAGATATAAAACATTAGAAGCTTTATTTATCCAATCCTAGGCACTATCCCTACCAAGGGCAATCTCAGTCGTTAGTGCCCACTAAAGGTAACTACTATCATGGCTTCTATTCGTATATGTTTGTTTTCATTTATTCAACATTTTATCTGTGAAATTAATCCAAAACATAAAACAGTAGTTTGTTCTTTTTCATTGTGTATTTCATTGCATAAAATTCTCCACAATATACCCATTCCACTCCAGATAGACATTTGTATTGCTCACCTTCTTGCTTATTACAAATAATGTCATTATAAATATTTTGTCTGTATATTTAGTGCACAGATGTATGCATTTCTGTTAGGTTTGTGCCTAGAAGTATAATTACTGGGTCACAGGATATGGCATAACTTCAGTTTTACAGATAATGTCCAAGGGTTTTCAAAGTGGTTGTACTAATACATAGTGATTTTTACCATCATTGGATAGTTTGAGGCTTTTGTTTCCTTTTTTTGTTTTGACATTCTAGTGGTTTTATAGTATAATGTAAAGTGTTTTAATTCTCATTTCAGTGATGACTCTCATCAAAGGCAATGTTTGTACTGATTTCCTTTATACAGATACTTTTAAATCAAATTGAGTAATTTCTCTTCTATTTCTAGTATTCTAAGGGTTTTCACCTTTCATAAATATTAACTTTTACTAAAATCTTCCTTGGAATGTATTAAAACTGTATTACTTTATTTTTCATTTGTTAATGTGATTAATTAATTATTCTCGTTCACTCATCAAAATCCTCCGGTAGTGTCTCATTATCCACTGAGGGGCTTTTTTTCGTTTGTTTTTTAAATATCTTATTTAAATTCAATCAGTTAACATACAGTGTATTAATAGTTTCAGAGGTAGAGTTCAGTTATTCATCAGTTGCATGTAACACCCAGTGCTCATCACAACACATGCCCTCCTTAATACTCATCACCCGGTTACCCCATTCCCCCACCCCTCCCTTCCAGCAACCCTCAGTTTGTTTCCTAGAGTGAAGAGTCTCTTAGGGTTTGTCTCCCTCTCTGATTTCTTATTTTTCCCTCCCTTCCCCTATGATCCTGTTTTTTTGTTAAATTCCACATATGAGTGAAACCATATGATAGTTGTCTTTCTCTGACTTATTTCGCTTAGCATAATACCCCCTAGTTCCATCCATGTTGTTGTTAATAGTAAGATTTCATCCTTTTGATGGCTGAGTAATATTCCATTGTGTATATATACCACATCTTCTTTATCCATTCATCTGTCAATGAACATCTGGGCTCTATCCATAGATTGGCTATTGTCCATAGAAGTTTCAGCAGGCCAGATCTCCCAAACTTTTTGGGTTTTGAATTGGCTCTTACTGCTGCTGCTTCTTACTGCTAAAAGCATTTCTCCTAACTTGATATTGACTGTCTTCACAATTGTGGCCATTCTAGCAGGTGTGTGATGCTATCATATTATGGTTTTAATTTGCATTTTCTTAATGATTTATTATATGGACTACATTTTCCTCATGTTTATTGGTTGTCTGTAAATCTTTCATTATGAATTGTCTGTTAATCTTCCATTATGAATTGTCTGTTCTAAACATTTTTCCCTTTTTTTGTTAGGCTCTTCCCTCCTTATCTATTCCCTTGAAGAGTTGATGTACAATTAGCATTACTTATTCCTTAAAAGTTTGAAAAAAGTCACCAATCAGGCCATTTGGGCTTAGAGTTTAATTATTTGACAGAGAGAGAGACAGCCAGTGAGAGAGGGAGCACAAGCAGGGGAGTGGGAGAGGAAAAAGCAGGCTCCCAGCAGAGCAGGGAGCCTGATGAGGGGCTCGATCCCAATCACGCCCTGAACCGAAGGCAGACGCTTAATGACTGAGCCACCCAGTATCCCCAGAAGTTTAACTTCTGAACACTTGATGATTTTCTAATTATCTTTTTCTTGTTAATTCTTGGCTTAATGTCATTGTTTTCAGAGTACATATTCTGTGATTTCAGTCCTTTCAAATTTGCTGAGACTTTCTTTATCATCCAGCATATAATCTATTTAGGTAAATATTGCTTATGCACTAGAAAATGATGAGTATTCTGAAGTTAGGTGGGTAAAGTATCCAAAATACGTCAGTTAGTTTAATTGTTTTTCAAAATGTATATATCTTTAGCGACTTCTTTTTGTCCTTTGTTCTAAAATTACTGAGAAAGGTGTGTTAACATCTCCAACCAAATTTTAGTTATACATTCTTGTATAATCCTTTTAGTGTTTACCCTAAGGATTAGAATACACATACTTGACTTACGACATTCTACCTTAAATCACTTATTTTACCACATTCCAAGTAATGCAAAAAACCTACAAGAATTTCACTTCATTTAGCTTCTCCCATTCTTTTCCTATGGTCATATTTCTTCTACATATGTTACAAACTGCACACTTATTTACCCTTTCTGGTGTTATACATTTCATTCTACAGTCCTGTGCTTCTATATCACAATAGAACATCATTGGTTTCATCATATTATTGGAGCCTGAAGCCAGTTAGTTTTTCACGTTGTATAGCAATGATTTCTCTCATATTTTGTTCATAAATGTATTAATTTCCTTTTTTCTGTTAAAATTTTTTTTATTATATTATGTTAGTCACCATACAGTACATCCCTGGTTTTTGATGTAAAGTTCGATGATTCATTAGTTGCATATAACACCCAGTGCACCATGCAATACGTGCCCTCCTTACTATCCATCACTGATTTTACCAAATATAGAATCTATTTTCCTTTTTTTGAAGCATTTCAGATGCATCATTAACTTGATTCAGGTCTTCCACAGTTTCCACCCAAAATAAACCATCAATCTTACTATAGATAATGTATCTTTTCTCTATGGATCCTTTAAGGATTTCTTTTTACTTATGGTTTTTGGCAGTTTGACCACAATGTCCTTATATGTGGTTTTCTTTATATTCCAACCTGCTTGGTCTTGTTGAGCTTCTTGAAACTGTGATTAATACTCTTTATCAATTTATAAATTTTTTTATCTATTTCTTTTCAATTATTGCATCCTACCATTTTCTTCCTCTTGTTTTTGTGGGAGTACAATTACATACATATTTTATATTGTGTCTACACATGTCTCTTACTCTCTCTCCTGCTCTATTACATTTTACTTGGTGCTTCAATTTGGATATTTTCTTTTAATCTGTTTAAATTCATTAATCACATCTGTTGTGTCTATTCTTCAATTTAGTTCAAACAATTAGTTCTTGTATTTTTCATTTATTGAATGCCCATTTCATGCTTTCATTTTTATTCCTACCCTCTGTCACTTTCATTCTTCTTGTTCATCTTGTTCTCTAATTTCTTTAGAATATAACTGAGTTATTTCAAAATCCTTTTTAATATTTGTATCATCTGAAGTTTTGTTACTGTTTCTTGATGTTTTCTCTTATTTACTGGCCACATCTTCATTCCTCTCTTTATGTCCAGAAAATTTTATTGTTTAAAAAGAAAATCAGAAACCCTAAATAATGTTATCTTCCACCAGAGAATACATCCCTTCCCTCTTTTGGGCAAACTGAGTGAGGAGGTGATCATGTGAATCCAATCAAGGAGTAAGCTGAGTGGTGGACAGGTTGACGTTTTGGTAACATTCAATACACCTCCATTTCAGTCCTGTTTGGGAGCATGGCCTTCTTGGGTTTTTTATAAAAACTTACTGGATCTTCCTTTCTTCATTTATGAAAGTCTGTGGAAGATTTGCTACTGCCTTTGGATTTTTTTTTTTTTTTGAGCTTAGCACTTTAGCTGCCCATGCTCACTCCCCAACTTTGAGTTCTGGAAAATACCTTGATGGAAAGAATTACCATGCATTTAAATCTGGTGATCTCCTCCTAGCTAGGCTTTGTCTCCTAAGCACTATAAGAATATAGATAATTTCAGTATGCCTTTCAAAAAAATTGGCCTCGTTTACCTATAACTGTCAGGAAGTCCCAGAAGTCAGAAAATCCCATGGTGAAAACTCACCATTATCAACGTCTCCTCAGGTTTCAAAAACGTTGCCCCATGCAGCTACCAAAAAAAAATTGTTTCGCCTTGGGGCACCTGGGTGACTCAGTATGTTAAGCATCTGCCTTCAGCTCAGGTCATGATCCCAGGGTCCTGGGATAGAGCCCCATGTCAGGCTCCCTGATCAGTGGGGAGTCCGTTTCTCCCTCTCCCTCTCCCTCTGCCACTACCCTGCTTGTGCTCTTTTGCTTTCTCTCTCTCTGTTAATAAATAAACAAAATCTTAAAAACAATTGCTTCATCTTTCTTCCTTATACTATGCCCATAGTCAGTAAATGACTTCAACAGAAAAAAAAAAATAGCTGGTGATCATCAGCTCCCTTAGAGAGGCTCCTCGCTCTGGAATTCCAATTTATATAGTATGAGTTGTTTCCACTCAATAACTCTGATATCTTTAAAATAAAATCCTTGTAATTCATCAAACTTTTATTAAATGATATAAATATTTGGGATTTAGGGGTTTTATTCTCTTCGTCCAGAAAAAAAAATTAATATGCTTCTGGGAAATGACTTAGGACTATCTTCATCCAGGATCACGGCTTGAGATTCCTCTGGATCACCCAGGTAAGTCATGGATTCAAGCTGCAAATCCATGGGAGATCTGGCTTATGTCTGGTATATTTTTGGCTCACCCTTCATGTGAGGTTATAGCCCTTTGAGTTTCCTGTTTAAAAGGGGAGGTTTTTGTTCCTCAGACTCCACTCATATTTTATTAAGCCTTGGACTTTGAATTCTGCTCACCTCACTGCCAACTAAGTCACACCTCACTTTTGTAGCTCCTTGTTTCTAGATTAGAAAATGCCAAAAGCTATAGTAGTTCACCTCACTGGGTTGGCATCTTGTGTTTGCTTTCAGGCCATTAATTCTTTACTATATTGTTATTACTTGCATGCTCTTTAAAAAAATATTTTTAACTTATTACCCAGGTCTTTAGTTTTCATCAATGGGAGGGTTAATTACCTACCCTATAATTACTGAAATTAGAAGCATGCCTTTATTTATTATTATGGGAAAACTGAACTGAATCACAGTGTATAGAGCATGGTTCCAATTTTATTTTTTTTAAAAAAAGTCTATTGAGAAAACTAAATTAGAATCCTGTATTACATAGAATTTTTCTCCAGCATTTTAATTTTAGGAGAGAAAGGAACATCTGAAAAAAATTAACTCTGTGTTTTGAGCTTTTGTTTTTTCGAAATATAACAGTTTAATGGAAAAATATCTAACTCAGTGCCAGATGACCTGGATTTTAGTTCCAGGCCATTAATCTTAGCCATCATTTTTCTGAGTCTCAGTTTTCTCATTTGAAAGATAATTGAATTATCTTTAATGACTCTTTTAATTCTTAAGGTCTTTGAAGCTTATGGAAGTATTTCCTAGAAGTGTTCATGGCTTGGTAATGTAGGTCACTGCTCCAGGAGAAGATACCTCTCTCCATTCACTGAATCATTCAGTAAAGTGGTATAAAACAACTTATTTTATTTCTAAATATTGCATAACTGTTGTGGCCAGTATAATTCTAATTTTTTGTGTTCTGATTATTTAATTTTATAAACTAATAGATTTATATATTTTAAATTTGTATCCAGATTATTATACAATGTCTACTTAACTTTTCAGTTATTTTGCCTTGAGTTTTCCAAACATACATCCCAATAATTAATACCTTTGTTTCCTTCATTCCAAAAACTATGATTTTGCTTCCTTATTTATGTTCTAATGTATTAATACTTGTGGAATGATGAAAAATAGTAAAATTTGCAGGAGGACTTGCCTTATTGCCTATTCCAATGTGATTAGAAATTGAACAGTATATATAATGCAGCCTGTAAGATGGAGAAACATATTTATTAATATATTAAGGAATATTTGTATTTCTAGTTATCTCTGATTTTTTAAAACAGGAATAAATGGTGATTTATATCAGCTACCTTTTCTGCACTATAGAGATGAGGGTATATCTGTCATTTGATCTATTTCTGTTATTTTTATTAATAGATTTTCTTACCTAGAATCATTGTTGAATTCCTGGAATAAACTGTATTGGTTAAGTGCATTAATCTTTTACCATATAATGCTAGACTCATTATCTAATATTTTATTTAGGATTTTTGCATCTATATTTATAATTCATTTTGGCCAGTAGCATTCTGCACTATTGCTAAGAATTTTTGACATCAGTGCAGATGAATTTTATTACTCTTTTCAGCATCCGTTGAGATGACCATACCTATAGCTCTCAAACAATCACTTCGGTAAACTTTTTTTTTTTGGAATTAAGGTTACAGAGAACTATGAGGTTCTCTTGGATGCTTATATGTTATTTTATTTTTGTGATTAATTTCCAAGAATGTATATCGATGTGGCTTTCTTTTGATTTAATTTGCAAGGAAAACTGTAGGACCTTCAATCTGTAAACACAAATTTCTTTCATTTCATATTTTTAAAATTTATGCCATCAATTATTTCTAACTCTGCTCTTTCTATTTCTTCTGCAGGAATACTTATACATCTTTGATTACATTTCTAGCCCCCTGCCCTTTTCTCTGTAGTTATCTTCTTATAGCTTGTTTGGTTTTGGTCCTTGTCATTTTCCTTTATTGTATGAGACAGTGTATTACTCTTGTCACTTACAGGACAGAAACGATTTTTGACAGTCTTAATTATTTTCTTTACTCAGTTCAATGTGGATGTTAATACTATTATAGTATAATTTCTTGGCACTCTTTCTTTATTTCAGCCATTTTCATTTACATCTGACCTTGTTTCTTATGATTATCTGCTCCTTTTTTGAAAAGACCATTCTTCCTTGCAGTCTCTTGAGGATGTCAAACATCTTCAAAAATGTCTTCATAATTATTCAGTAGGCCATTTGTTTCTCAAATATACGTGCTTCCTTTGAAATTGTGGGTTTGTGTTCCCATTCTCCTCTTCTGTATATTTCCCATAAACCTGAAGTGTTTCTGTTGGTGGTTGTGTTTGTTTTTTCTTTCTCTATTTTTTCTTGAATGGAGTAAAGCTTTATCTGGACTCTGACAGTCCATAGGACTGCCTTGTACTCATTGATTTATAGATAAATTAATTTCTTAAGTCAATTCTGGGGTTATGTTGATGTGCATAGTTTCCATCCCAAACTCACACTCAGCAGCTATCACTTAGTACAGTTCTGATGTTTGGAAGTGGGATAATTTTCTACCACTTTGCCTGGTTTTCTGACACATAGAGCAATTGGTTACATGGCTCCCAGGGCTCTTCCTCTCTCCGTGCTTCTCCTCCCTACCTGGCTCTCCCCACAACAAAACTTTATTTCTAGAAAATATATCTCCTTGTTCTTATGGTGGTATGTTTTTGTTGTTGATGTTTCTGGATGTTTTTAATGTATAAGAATAGCTGCCCCTGACTTCTTGGTTTCTTCCTGTCCTTCTAGAGAAAAATAATTTAATCAAGTGAAATCCAAGAGCTCATTAGACGAGACCTGAAGGCCTTTTCTTAATTCATATCCATATACTTTTAGGTAATGGAAATTCCTTCTAGAATCTAGCATTAGGTCAGTGTTAGTTTTCATTGGTGTTATGAGATTTTATATTAATCCGTGCCTACATTTGGTATTTTAGCAGGAATATGGGGGAGTTTCAATCAAGGGCTACAAATCAGGCATTATTTTAAGCTAGAAATCATTTTTGAGCACTTACTTCAATGAATGTCTCCTTTTATTTTACCTGGTTTAATCCACAGTTCCTAATAGATAGGAAGTAGGCGTGGTCTATTTCTTTTCTTTCTTCCCCAACTTTATTGAGGAATTACTGAAAAATACAATTTTATATATATTCAAATGTGATGACTTGGTATACATGTACATTATGAAATGGTTACCAAGATCAATTAACCTATCCATCACTTTACATAGCTAACTTTTTAAAAAAATACATAGCTAACTCTTGTGTGCTTGCATGTGTATGTGTGTGTTGAGAATGCTTAAGACCTGATCAACAGGGAAATGCAAATCAAAACCGTAATGAGATATTACCTTACATATGCTAGGATGTCTATTATCAAAAAGAGAAGAAATGACAAGTACTGGAAAAAATGTGAAGAAAAGAGACCCCTAGTGCACTGTTGATGGGAATATAAATTGGTGCAGCCACTATGGAAATCAGTATGGAGATTCCTCAAAAAAACAAAATTAGAACTATCATATGATCCAGAACTATCATATGATCCAGCAGTCCAACTCCTTGGTATATAACTGAAGTAAACAAAATCAGTATCGCTAGGAGATATCTGCACTCCCATGTTTGTTGCAGCATTATTCACAATAGCCAAGATACAGAAAAAACCTAAATGTCTTTTAATGGATGAATGGATAAACAAAATATGGAATATCTAAACAATGGCTTATTATTCAGCCACAAGAAGAAGGTAATCCTGCCATTTGTGATAATATGGATGAGACTGGAGGGCATTATGCTAAGTGAAATAAGCCAGCAGGGAAAGACAAATACTGTATGATCTCACTTATACATGGAAACTTTTTTAAAAAGTCAGTTTCATAGAAACAGAGAATATAACAGAGGTTGCCAGGGACTGAGGGGGGGGGATGTGGAAATGTATTTCAAAGGCTATAAACTATCAGTCAGAAGATGGATAATTTCTAAGGATTTAATGTACAGCACGGTGACTATGGTTAGTAATATGGCATTGTATACTTGAAATTTGCTAAGGCATATTCTATTAAGGCTCACATCTTCCTATAAAACTACTGTATTTATCACTGTCCTCAGTGCCTCCGATTCCTTTTATCTCAAAGTTTCCCAGTAGTTTTTTTTTTACCAGATATAAGACTCCATAAAGTATAGTTTCAACAAGAGTCCATTAAAATTATTCAAAAAAGCAAAGTACTATTTTCATTCATCTTATATAGAAACAAAGTATTGGTTCACAAACACTCCTGTCTAAAGGTAATTTCTCATCTCTTATCTCAGGCTTGTATTGGAAAGCCCATGACATATCTAAGGTTTACAGCCTGAAACAAACTAAACTATTCTTTAAGTGTCTCAGAGGCCCTAGGGACAGGCACCAGCAGCAACTTCAGGTTGTATTTTGTTTTAGAAAAATTGAATAATAATAATATTTGGTAACTTATTGAATAAAAATTAAAGTTTATATTCTATGTAGTATTTATATTCAATACAGCAACTAATTTTTGCAGTAATAGAGGATTTATCAATTCCAAACAATATCAAGCAAAACTTGAAGATCATGAATATCACATATGATGTGATAAATAATGACTTGCAAGTATTCTTCATTTTACTGCCAGAAATGAAATTGGAAAAACTTTGCATTTATAATTTTTTCAGATATGGGTAGCCACATTAAAATATAAGAGGAATATTATTTTCTTTTAGAAAATATAGTTTGTACATAAAATTAAAATCAATTCCTTATTATTTGGTTATTTAATAAAAGCATTGAATTAAAAATGTCAATGCAAAACTAATGCATAGTATCATTTCCAAATACTTTCAACAAGAAAGTATTTCCATTCCATATTCAAATTTTAATAACCCAAATATAAAAGAGAAAGTTAATACACAGAAGAGGAAAGACATATACTTTTTCTCTAAAACTCAGACTCATATGAATTAATTATAAAATAAAACTAATAAAGGTATCACAACTATCTCTTAATAAGCCTGAAAGAAATGAATTCAGAACTAATGGGATAGAAACCCAGTTGTGCAATCTTAGGTCCTTTAAATATTAAGTAACTGCACAACTTTACTTCATAGATTCCATTAACATAAGTCTAGATCTTTTACAAAAATACATAAGGGCATGTCCTTTATATCAGACTCTGTTGTGTGCCAATTCAGTTTCTCTAATACTAGGCTTCACATATGTGACTTCTTAGTTGGAACAGATCCCAGTCAGTTTTACATCTTACCACCTCCTACTCTCCATTCCTAAAAACCTATAAAGTGAGGATCCTCTCAGATACAAGGGACCATTTTTCTATCATTTAAGTTGTCTCAATCTAAGATTTTGCCAAATGGTAAAATCTTTAAGGAAGTCTCTCTTTCGGATCTGAGAATGTATGAATTGTACATGCAAAAAAGTTTTTAAGTCCTTGTTGGACTCCGAGACATATCTTCATCACCTTGGTTCTCTCTGAAATCCATTCATTCAGAAAATATAATCCATTCATTCAGAAAATATACCTCTGGCTCAATGGTACCTGTAAACCAAAAGGAGGTCATCTTTAGCTAAGATAAAGCAAATCATTTTCTTTTAAATTGTTTTACTGAAGCAGTAGTAATATAGAGGTGCTATAATTATGGTTCTAAAAACCAAAGAGAGAAAGCAGAGAACAGCTGAACAGTGTTGCCTTGGGAAACCAAGAAATGTGGACTCAGGTACTTACTCCATTGCTTACTAATCATGGGACCTTGGGCAGTCTTTATTCCCTATCTTAGTCTTAATTTCCTCATCTATAAAGTCAGGACACCGGTACTTGCCTCATGGGAAATGAGGTTTCAATGAGATGGCACACTTGAAATGGTGTGGGTCATAGTTGGCATTTAATAAAGCTCCTTTCCTTAATAGCCACACAACACTGTGAGGAGTGGGAAACAATGTCCTGGTAGCAATTGGAAGACTAGAAACTGGACTAGGATGGGTCAGGGTTTATCTTTGGTACTTTGCCTCCTCCCGTGTTTCTTCTTTCAGACTTCTCTAAGATTATGGAAACAATGTATTGATCATCATTTCTCCTCTAGTGATTTCTATGCCAGCCATAAGAAACTCCTTTCAGCTTCTCAAATCTTTTATGCTCTAGAGGTTTCAACCCATGCTCTTTCCTCCACTTGGAATACACATCACCCAGCTCTTTACTTATCTTTTAGGTCTTTCTTTATTCTCTGAATTAGGGTTTGATGTCTTTTCTGGTATTCCCATAGCACATATGTCCTCTATTGTAATATTAACACTATTTTAATTGCTTGTTTACTTGTCTAGCTCTTCCCTTGTAATGTAAATGCCATCAGGGCCAAGATTATATCTACCTTATTCATTGTGCCTAGCACAGTGAATTAGTGAATAGTAAGTGGCAGTTTCTCACTTGGGCCATTTGTCAGAGGACTGTGAAAGGCACCCTGCTGTCTGTCCAAGTTTATCCAGCTGAACTTGTTAAACTGGCAGATGTTTCCTTCCTAATGTCTTCCTCATTTCATGAATAATTCATATGATCCACTTGTTTCTGTTTTTCAGATTCATCACATACAAGTCAGCATTATTAATAAGCTACCCCCTCCTTGAATTTTGGGGAAATACTCAGGTTGAACTAAAGTGGTCGATTATGACAGTTTGAGAAGAGACCACACAAAATGGAAAGAACAATGGATTAGGAGCTACAGGTCTGAAGTGCTGGTCTTCCCTCTCTAACCTGTTAGCTCTGCAATCTTAGTTGTCTTGTTGGCTCTCTGAATCTGTTTCCTCATCTATAATCAACCATATCACTTCTAATTATTTCATAGGGTTGTTGAAAGGGTCAAATGACAAGAGATGTGCAAGCAATTTGAAAATGCACAATTTTATAATTCAATGAATCTTGAGAAAATGACTTTGTCATCCAGAATTTAGAAATTTTGCAATATAAGAAAAAGTAAATGTTACTACCTTTTGTAGAATATCTCACTGCATAGAACTACCCCATATTTAAAAATACACTGAGAGGTACTGGTGATGTTTATTCAATTTTATAACTTATATTACAATTCATTTATAAAATGGAATAACAACTTTCCTCCAATAAAGTTTTGAATATATTGCATTAGCATTATTCATGTGAATAAAAATGTATATGGAAACCACTTTAATGTATATTTAAAAATTGAACCTTTTAAAATTAAATAATAAAATATATCTTGATTTGAAAACTTGAACATTTAAACTCTAAGTTATTCACAAAATATACCATATGGTTTTCCACTCTTTTAAATTAAAACACCTAGTAAAATACTATTTTAAAAACATGTTTTATCATTCTGTTAAGAACATACTTTCTATGAGGATAACTTCTGCAGACATGCTTAAAAATCTGACTTTTGCCCCTTAGTCAGAAAGTAGCAAACTCCCATGACATGCTTTTCTACCCCACAGAACTTCTACTTTTCTTTTTATAAGGCTCCTTGAATCTAACCTCAGCCCCTAAAATTATCAGTACATATTTGATTTGTGGAATTATGAAAAAGCTCACGAGTGTTATTAATTTCAAAATGACCAGCTTTAATCCCTACTCAGAATCTAACTACCCAATGCAGAAAGAAATTGGTATTTCTTAAAGCTGAGCTTTCTTAAATTTAATTTCATGCATCCTTGACACCAGCTCAAATAGCATCCAGATTCTAAATGAAGTTTTAAATGTGTACAAAAATTCTCACATTTGTTGTTTTCTACAAAAGTACACTAAATCTCTAGCACCCAGATATTTTCAAACTTCCTCCAGGCTTTTTTGCCCTCAAAACATATAACAATACCCTCTATGGATGAAGAAGTCCATATGCCTTAAAGAAAGTGCTACTTAGTGAATGGGTCTTCAAGAGTTCTTTGGGGGAATGAATGAAGTTTTGAATACAGCTGTTTAATTTTCATAGGCCCAATAGAAAATTGTTCCAAGGTATGATAAGAAAAACCATGAACAAAAGACACACTAATTTTCCAAATTAGACATAAAATTTCTTGAAATGTCCATATTATTCACTGATTTGAGTTAAAATTACATACTCTTCTCATGACACTTGTCACCTTATTACCTATGCTCCTGGGATGGCAGCCTTCTTGTTCTTTCTACTGTCTTTATGTGTGTCAATTTCATTGGTTACAATTCTCTCTGCTACCTGGTCAGAACAAATCCTATAAATCATTCAAGCTTCCTCTTCCTCTGTGATGACCACAAAAAAATCATGGAAAACCACCAGAAAAGTAACTCAAAGAGTTTAGCATAGTTTAGAAGATAGGACCTTCTGTAATACATAGACCAGACAAGTCTGTGCCTAAGGAAAATGGAGAATATAGCATGGCACTGATAGGGGCACTTTGGGATTAGAGACTATTCAGGTATGATGGGGCTATATGTGAGTATAATGGATGGCAGATAAAGATACCATGGGAGGGGCAGCAGAGCACTGGAAAAAGAGGCATTTGACAAAGAAGAAAAACTTCCTCAAATCTAGAAATCTTCCCCATGGAGAAACAGATAAGGAAAAGGTAATGAATGTGTAATTGGGGAGACCTAAAAGAAAAGGGGTTTTCAAGACAATTTTTTTTCTTCTTTCTAATTTCTACTTGCCCTCCAGATCAAAGTCCTCCCCAAAATACCGATAATATTGTGTGATGATGGCCAGAGCTTTAAGGTAAATCATGTTGTGATAGGGAAATCGCATCATAGAATAATAGCTTAAGTAAAAGGTGTTTTTTTTTTCTGTGTTTTTGCCCAGATTAAGTGGAGAGAAAATGTTCAAATGCAACAAATTAATTCTTTGGTATTTTGCCAATTAACCAATTTATTTACTAAATCTTCCAGTTTTCAACTAGCTATTCTGGTGTTATATCAATGTAAGTAGGCTGATTGCTCTATTGGGGTAAAGCACTTCATGACTATGGATTGTCCAAAAGTTACTTTGTTTTTAAGGAACCCATTCCCTGGAAATAGTAACTAGAGCCAAATAAGTCTAGATGCTGTGTGATTGTGAAATTAAACTGAGTTTTTTAAAAAATCGTAGAAACATCAAGTTTCAAAAGTCATCTGACCTTACATTTTTAAAAAGGATTTGCAAAATCTACATTTTATGGAACAATTATGTAGGTGATTACATATTTAATTAGACAGGTAGATTTTCCTTGTCAGTAGGTTAATAATAGTACAAATGTTTAATTCTACAAAGTTGAAATACAGCCCAGTAAAAATCCAAAAACCACATATAACATCAAAATATTAATAAGTATTAATAAGCCAATATTAAAGAAATGAACAGGATAATTTATCTGTATAAAGTTTTGTCCTAAATTACATGCAAAACTGGTTCATTTATTGCAAAGGAAACCTCTTCTCTATTGACTTCTCTATTTTCTACAGGGCTAGTTTAATTAACCTAAGTAACTGACTGCTGGTTTGCTAAGGATGGATGGCTGTCAGACTGTGTGTGCTAAAACTAGTAAACCTGCCCAATTCCTGTGGTTAGGCATCAGTTTATGATTTTGAAACAAAATATATATGTAACCACTTAATCACCCTCTCAAAATGAAATTCTCATGACATATGGACCAAACTTTGATTCTAGATATAAGTCACCATCATTATATTCCAAGATATCTGTATAAGGAACAAGAGACTTAATCATTGTTATAACAGACAGAGTTCTGTGAGTGCATCAAGTTGAATCAACATTAATTTTGATGCCAAACAGAGTTTGAAATCTAACTCTAGCACTCATTAGCTGGGTGACTTGAGCAAAATAATTTAACTCTACAAGCTTCAGTTTCTAAATCTATAAAGTAGAATGGTACTGCCTTACCTCATAAGGTTGGTGCTTATAAAAGCAAGGTGACACATAGTAAAGTTTTAAGAAGCATTTCATTTTCATCCACTTTATTAGAGATACCAGAATGGAAAAGAAGTAAATGGGTTTTTTTATAATATTTTTTATTATATTATGTTAGTCACCATACAGTACATCCCTAGTTTTTGATGTAAAGTTCCATGATTCAATTACTTGCATATAACACCCAGTGCACCATGCAATACGTGCCCTCCTTCATACCCATCACCAGCCTATCCCATTTCCCCACCCTCCTCCCCTCTGAAGCCCTCAGTTTGTTTTCCAGAGGCCATAGTCTCTCACGGTTCATTCCCCCATTTGTTTACCCCCCCTTTCTTCTTCCCTTTCTTCTCCTACTGATCTTCTTACATCTTATGTTCCATAAATGAGTGAAACCATATGATAATTGTTTTTCTCTGCTTGACTTATTTCACCTAGCATTATCTCCTCCAGTCCTGTCCATGTTGCAGCAAATGTTGAGAACTCATTCTTTCTGATAGCTGAGTAATATTCCATTGTATATATGGACCACATCTTCTTAATCCAGTCATCTGTTGAAGGGCTTCTCGCCTCCTTCCACGATTTAGCTATTGTGGACAGAGCTGCTATGAACATTGGGGTGCATATGGCCCTTCTCTTTACTACATCTGTATCTTTGGGGTAAATACCCAGTAGTGCAATTGCTGGATCTTAGGGGAGATCAATTTTTAACTTTTTAAGGGACCTCCACACTGTTTTCCAGAGTGGTTATACCAACTTTCATTCCCACCAACAGTGTAGGAGGGATCCCCTTTCTCCACATACTCTCCAACATTTGTTGTTTCCTGCCTTGTCAATTTTTGCCATTCTAAATGGCGTAAGGTGGTATCTTGGTGTGGTTTTGAATTGAATTTCCCTGATGGCTAATGATTTTGAACATTTTTTCATGTGTCTGTTAGCCATTTGTATGTCTTCATTGGAAAAGTGTCTGTTCATATCTTCTGCCCATTTTATGATTTGTTTATTTGTTTCTCGTGTATTGAGTTTGAGAAGTTCTTTGTAGATCTTGGATACCAGTCCTTTATCTGTGGTGTCCTTTGCAAATATATTCTCCCATTCCGTGGGCTGTCTCTTAGTTTTTTTGACTGTTTCCTTGGCTGTGCAGAAGCTCTTTATCCTGATAAAGTCCCATAAGTTCATTTTATCTTTTATTTCTCTTGCCTTTGGAGATGTGTCGTGAAAAAGGTTGCTCTGGCCGATGTCATAGAAGTTGTTGCCTATGTTCTCCTCTAGAATTTTGATGGATTCCTGTCTCACATTGAGGTCTTTCATCCATTTGGAGTTTATTTTTGTGTATGGTGTGAGAGAGTGGTCAAGTTTCATTCTTTTGCATGTAGCTTCAGAGTGTAGGGATAGAGGGTACATTCCTCAATTTTATAAAAGCCATCTATGAAAAGCCTACAGCAAATATCATTCTCAATGGGGAAAAGCTGGAAGACTTTCCCTTAAGATCAGGAACACGACAAGGATGTCCACTCTCACCATTATTATTCAACATAGTACTAGAAGTCCTTGCAACAGCAATCAGACAACAAAAAGGGATAAAAGGTATCCAAATCGGCAAAGAAGTCAAACTGTCTCTCTTTGCAGATGACATGATACTCTATATGGAAAACCCAAAAGAATCCTCCCCCAAACTACTAGAAGTTATAGAGCAATTCAGTAATGTGGCGGGATACAAAATCAATGCTCAGAAATCAGTTGCATTTCTATACACAAACAATGAGACTAAAGAAAGAGAAATTAGGGAATCCATTCCATTTACAATAGCAACAAAAATCATATGTTATCTCGGAATTAATCAGAGATGTAAATGATCTATATTCTAGAAACTACAAATCATTCTTGAAAGACATTGAAGAAGACACAAAAACATGGAAAAATATTCCATGCTCATGGATTGGAAGAATTAATATAGTTAAAATGTCTATGCTACCCAGAGCAATCTACACTTTCAATGTAAGTGGTTTCTTCATTCTCAAAATTTCAGTGATTATTTCAGAAGTTTTAATCCCTACTAGTGACTCCAGAAGATATTAGTCAGGGTACTCAAGAGGAGAAGAGAAGAGAAGAGAAGAGGAGAGGAGAGGAGAGGAGAGGAGAGGAGAGGAGAGGAGAGGAGAGAAGAGAAGAGAAGAGAAGAGAAGAGAAGAGAAGAGAAGAGAAGAGAAGAGAAGAGAAAAGAAGAGAAGACACACACATACACACACACTTTTTTTAAGGAACTGGCTCACGTGGTGAAGGTTGGCAAGTTCAAGATCAAAAATCTGCAGAATAGGTCAGAAGGCTGGACACCCAGAGAAGAGTTGCAGTTTGAGTCTGAAGTCAATCTGCTGGCAGAATTCCTTTTTCTTTCCAGGAGGCCAGTCCTTAGCTATTAAAGCCTTCAGCTGATTGGATGAGGCCCACCCCCATTATGGAGGTTAATTTGCTTTAATCAAAGTCTAATGATTTAAAGGTCAATCTCATTTAAAAAATACCTTCACAGAAACATCTACAACAATGTTTGGCTAAATATTTAGGTTTTGTGGCCTAGCCAAGTTGATGCATAAAATTAACCATCACATGGAGAGAATGTAATCCATATTTCCTAGGCTAAATCTATGGTGTTAATAGAGATTTTTCATTTTTTTGCATTAGGTTTTGGGGTATTAGCATTCTTTGTCTGTATACAAAAGATCTGAAGTTTAAAAAAAACTGAATTAATCAACTATTGAAAATACTAGGGAAGCTCAGAGCCTAAAGTGGAGCTCCAGGCAGTTAAGAAACTGGAGCTAGCCCCTCTGGGGGAAGCATGTATCCTTCAAGCAAATTTTGAAGAAGTAATGGCTATAAATTTCTAGTATATTGGCACAACCAGAGACCATTCAAGACATCTGGTGGTTAACTAACTAGAGTCAGGAATGCAGAGAATTGAGTATTAATTCAAACATAGTATTATAACAAATAGTCAAATATGTGGTTATTTAAACTATAGTATAGCATCCAGAGTATATAGTACAATGGAACTGGTTTGACAAGAGCCAATACCAAAGATAATGATAAGGACTAGAAATATTTTTACAGTAGACCTCAAGTTTGATGCTTCTTTTATAGCCAACCTTGGACCTCATCAACTCACCTAGAAGACAGAAAACAGCATCAAACCAGGGAAGTTAATATGGCCACAAAAAGGGATAATAAGAAAGTCAAGATACTCATTATGTGGAAAAACAGGCACACAATTTTTAGAGGTAACAGGCTGAAAAGAGCTAGTAGAAAATAATGCAGTAGTTCAAAATGGATTAAAAAACTATCTTTAAATTATGATTTGCAACATTTTTGGCAATACTATATGAATTTGACAAAATGCTCTTGTTATAACTGAGCTTTCATCTTTCACTAGAACCATCGTCATTCATAAGAAAGATAATGTGCATTAGATCAAATTATTCCAACTGAGCAAGATGTTAAATGTCACTTCAGGTAATGAGATAAATGAAGGAAATTTGTAATAAGTGGAACAGTCTCCCAGGGACTTATTACACTCTGGAGAATTTTAATCTGCTTTCATGGTAAAGGTTAACAAATACTCAGATAGCTCCTACTTGTACTTGTCATTTAAAAAGTATTCTTCCTGCAAAGAGTTCAAGGCGGTGGTATATCTACTCCATTTCAGAGGGTACAGAGTACAGTCCTTTGTGGGATTGATAATTTTATCAATATCATCAAGAACATACATTTATTGAGCAGTTTGTGGTTGTACAGCAGTGGGCTAAATGCTTGGAACACAGAAAGGCATAAGACATAATCCTTCTCCTACAAGATAAAGTTTCATTATAGTACACACACACATATTAGAATATAGGTTTCTTCTTTTATGCAATGGGTTTGCTGCCAGAACACAGGTGTCGTGAAAACCACTGCTCAACCTAAACCAAAATGGGAAAAGAAAAGACTCACATCAACATCGTCATCATTGGACATGTAGATTTGGGCGAGTCTACCACTACTGGTCATCTGATCTACAAATGTGGTGGGATCGACAAAAGAACTATTGAGAAATTCAAGAAGGAGGCTAATGAGATGGGAAAGGGCTATTTCAAGTGTGCCTGGGTCTTGGATAAACTAAAAGCTGAACGTAAATGTGGTATCACCATTGATATCTCCCTGTGGAAATTCGAGACCAGCAAGTAATATGTGACCATCATTGATGGCCTAGGACACAGAGACTTTATAAAAAACGTGATTGTAGGCACATCTCAGGCTGACTGTGCTGTCCTGATTGTTGCTGCTGGTGTTGGTGAATTTGAAGCAGGTATCTCCAAGAATGGGCAGACCCGTGAGCATGCCCTTCTGGCTTACACACTGGGTGTAAAACAACTAATTGTTGAGTCAGCACCTACATTAAGAAAGTTGGCTACAACCCCCACACAGTAGCATTTGTGCTAATTTCTGGTTGAAACAGTGACAACATGCTGGAGCCAAGTGCTAACATGCCTTGGTTCAAGGGATGGAAAGTCACCCGTAAGGATGGGAACGCCAGTGGAACCACACTACTTGAAGCTCTGGATTGCATTCTGCCACCAACTCGTCCTACTGACAAGCCCTTGCATATGCCTCTGCAGGATGTCTACAAAATTGGTGGTATTGGTACTGTCCCTGTGGGCCGAGTGGAGACTGGTGTTCTTAAACCTGGCATGTTGTCACCTTTGCTCCAGTCAATGTTACAACTGAAGTAAAGTCTGTTGAAATGCACCATGAAGCTTTGAGTGAGGCTCTTCCTGGGGACAATATGGGCTTCAATGTCAAGAACGTATCTGTCAAAGATGTTCATTATGGCAATGTGGCTGGTGACAGCAAAAATGACCCACCAATGGAAGCAGCTGGCTTCATGGCTCAGGTGATTATCCTGAACCATCCAGGCCAGATCAGTGCTGGATATGCACCTGTGCTGGATTGTCACACAGCTCACATTGCTTGCAAGTTTGCTGAGCTGAAGGAGAAGATAGATCGTTGTTCTGGAAAAAAAGCTGGAAGATGGTCCTAAGTTCTTGAAATCTGGTGATGCTGCCATTGTTGATATGGTTCCTGGAAAGCCTATGTGTGTTGAGAGCTTCTCTGACTATCCTCCTTTGGGCCGTTTTGCTGTTCATGACATGAGACAGACGGTTGCTCTTGGTGTCATCAAAGCAGTGGACAAGAATGCACTTGGAGCTGTCAAGGTCACCAAGTCTGCCCAGAAAGCTCAGAGGCTAAATGAATATTATCCCCAATACCTGCCACCCCAGTCTTAATCAGTGGTGGAAGAACGGTCTCAAAACTGTTTGTGTCAATTGGCCATTTAAGTTTAATAGTAAAAGACTGGTTAATGATAACAATGCATCGTAAAACCTTCAGAAGGAAAGGAGAATGTTTTGTGGACCATTTGGTTTTTTTGTGTGTGTGGCAGTTTTAAGTTATTAGTTTTTAAAATCAGTACTTTTTAATGGAAACAACTTGACCAAAAATCTGTCACAGAATTTTGAGACCCATTAAAAAACAAAAATTTAATGAGAAAAAAATAGAATATACCTTTCTAATAAAATGTGGACTCTTTACATTTGAATAAGAAGTATTTAAGCCAGTTAAGATTACATACTATTCAAGATGGCACAGATAATTTAAGAGCTACTTACTCAATACTTTTTACTATTCCACTGTTTTTCAGCAGCTACAATCCTAGATCTATATGTACTTGAGGGAAACAATGGGGGTTGTGGTCTGTAGTGTTCTCCAACATCACTTCTGACACCAAACACGTGGGGGTTTTCCCCCCATGCTAACCAGTTCTCCATGCTCCACCAACTGGATGTCCTACAATTCAATTCAATTCTGACACTAATTACCCAGAGTTAGCATAGACCCTATAGGTTATGGGCTCAGTCTCATAAGACTGCCTGAAATTCAGGTGCCAGTTGTAAGTTCCAGGTTGCCACTTGTACTTCTGACCTACCAGCAATAAATTCAGGGGTTCCCACAACGCCCTCCCCAGGTTCAATAATTTGGTAGAATAGCTCACAGAACTCAGGAAAGTACTTTACTTACTATTACCAGTTTAGAATAAAGGATACAAAAGAAAGGCCAGATGAAGACGTACATAAGGTGAGGTCCAGGAGGGTCCTGAGTGCAAGAGCTTCTGTCACCATGGAGTTGGGGTGTGCCACTCTCCAGGTACATCAATGTGTTTACTAATTTGGAAGCTCTTTGAGTCCTATCATTGAGGGGTTTTTATGGAGGTCCCATTTCATAGACATGATTGATTAAATCATTGACCACTGGTGATTGAACTTAATCTCTAGCCCCTCTCCCTTCCCTGAAAGTCCAGGGGTGTGGGATGGGGTGGAAACTCCCAAAGCTCTAATCACATGTTGGCTTCTCTGACAAACATTCCCATCCAAAAGTTGTCTAGAGGTTCACCAAGAGTCTCTTTATTAGCATAAATTTAGGTATGGTCGAAAGGGGCTTGTTATAAATAACAAAAGACATTCCTATCACCTTCATCACTCCGGCAATCCAAGTGTTTTAGAAGCTCTGTGTCAGGAACTGGGGACAAAAACCAAATATCAACTTCTTATTGAATCACAAATGGTAAAGAAGGCTGGGGCTAAGATGAAAGCTTACTGAAACAATGACCTTTCAAAAATGTTATGCTTAATTAAATCCTCTATCTTTCATGTTAGTCAAAATGGTAGGTAAAATTTCTTAGAAACTCCGTGCGTCAAAAACCTCATTAGTCACTGATATAATTGTTCATTCTACGTTAAGTAAAATATTTTTTGCTAGAATTTCTAAATTATCATCTGTTATCCTTCTGCAAAATTTAATATTAAAATCTAGAATGAAAACATCATTAAGTTCACCGCAAAAAATGAGAAAAATCCCAGAAAATTAAAAGAAATGCCCCATTTTGTTACACTATTTGCAACTGAAAGGGAGCTAATACCCCGGTATGATTCTTCATTGTCATAATTGATACCTCATTAGTAAGAAATAAAAGTCAAACAAATCTGTAATCTTCTTCACAATTACACTATTAAATATGAAGGGAGAAAGGAGTGCAGATATTTACTTTTAATATCTTTCTCCAACATGGATCCCAGTAGGTTAGTTTCATATACCCTCCAAAATACTTAAGCCCTCATCCCCCTGTTACTAAACATCATAAAAAGGCATAGATTTTCCAGTTCCAGGAAAAGATGGCACTCACTTTTCCCTGTTCTTCCCCTCTAAATACAACTACATGCTCTGGAAATAATTCAATAGATCATCATAAAAGGATCTTGAAAGATGAAAAGAAAAAGGCAGACTGGCTAGAAAACTCAGTACTTGAAGAATTTGCCTTTTCCTTTTTATCTCCCATATATTCCAGACGGGGCTCTAGAGAGGGCTGTAGTCCAGAACATCCAATGAGCATGGAAGAAAAACAAAAGAAAACAAGAAAATCCTGATTTCTCTTGCCGAAGGACGACAAACAGGCAGCCCAGCAGAGACCTAGCAGAGAGATCCATCCATACCCTATATTCAAGGCAGTGTACAGCCTAATCTATCACAGCAGCGGCAATAGCATTATTCCTACCCAACAACCAGGACAGCATCAGCCGGATCTATAGAACAGCAGCAGCAGGAGATGTGGGGTCCAACATGGACATACTGACAACTTCACACCTGGAGCAGCCTCAACCAACCATAGGAGAAGCAACAGCATCAGTGTCTATGGTACACTGAGGCAGGTGGCTTTTTCTGGCATAGTGGGAGTGCCAAGGGTTCCTTGTCCAACACCCAGGGCAGCAACAGCCAGATCTTCTGTAGCAGCAGCATTAACAAAGTCCAGAAAAAACCCATCTCACACAGCATATCCAGAGTGGGAGCCCAATCCACCATGGAAGAGCAACAGCTCTAGGTTTGGGTTGCTTCCACTCTGAAAGATCAGTGTCATTGCTCTCCCAGGGATGTGACAGGGACTTATTCACCACTCCCCACCCAAATCAGTGATAGCCCAATCTGCCACAGCAGCAACCACATGAGGGTCCCTCATGTAGCCTAGGTAGCACATGCAGGAATTGAGCAGGAGCTCCAGTGGAACCAGAAGTAGAAAGCCAATCAGAATAGAATTCCAAGGCTCTGAAAATTATCATTTGAACTACAGCTCACAAAGTAAGCAACAACCTACATGTAAAGCCTAAATAGGTTGACTGCCTGCAGAAATAGAAGATTTAAATGGGATCAAGAGTCTCCTGACATACTACACAAAATGTCCAGGATACAACTGTAAATTGCTAGGCATACAAAACAATAAAAAACACTACTTGAATGAGAAGAGACAATCAATTGATACCAATACTCCAATGAAACAGATGTTGAGATGGTCTGCCAAGGATTTTAAAGCAGGCATTATACATATGTTTTTAGAAATAGCTACAAATTCTCTTGAAACAAATAGAAAAAATTGAAAGTTCAAAGAAATAGAGGTTATAAAAAAGAGCCAATTGGAAACTACAGAACCTGAAAGATAGCTGAAATTACAAAAAAAAAAAAAAAGAGAGAGAGAGAAAAACCTCCCTGGATAAGCCCGATAGTAAAACGGGTATGACAGAAAATAGAATCAGTGAACTGGAGGACTGATAAATAGTATTTACACATTCTGAGCAACAGAAAGTCAAGGCATTTTAAAGAGAAGCTAGGACTTGAATAAGCCCTTGGTTCACGGGCAGAGCTCAGCTAATCAGGAGGGATAGGCATAAGGCATTCTGGGCAATAGGAATATTGGGTGCAAAGGTGTAAAGATAAGACTGAAGAGAAGTATCAGCTGGTGGAAGCTATGAAGAGATAAATGTAAGCTCAGTTATAAGAAATACTTTTCTCAAACAGGGTTTTCCAAAAATAAAATAGAGTACCCTGAGATGAAAATTACTATCTCAAAAAGATATCTGCACTCTTATGTTCACTGCAGCATTATTCACAATAGCCAAGAAATGGAAATGACCTAAGTGTCCCTCGATGGATGAATGGGCACAGAAAATGTGACATCCATACATATACCTATATAAACACATACATACACGTATACATATATATGCATATATATGATGGAATATTATTCTGCCATAAAAAGAAGGAAGTCCTGCCATTTGCAACAACATGGATGGAACTTGAGGACATTATGCTAAGTAAAATAAGTCAGACAGAGAAAGAAATACTATATATTCTCACTTAAATGCAGAATCTAAGAAATCCAAATTCATAGAAATAGAGAGTAGAATGGTGGCTTCCAGGGTCTGGGGGGCAGTGGGGGAAATGGAGAGATGTTAATCAAAGGGTGCAAACTTCTAGCTATAAGATCAATAAGTTCTAGAGATTTAATATACAGCATGATAACTATAATTAACAATACTTTATTATATACTTTATTGTTAACAGAGTGGATCTTAAATGCTGTCACCACACAAAAAAATGGTAATTATGTGAGCGGAGGGAGGTGATAAATAACCTGATTGTGGTAATCATTTTGCAATACGTACATGTACCAAATCACATTGTATACCTTAAACTTACATATGCTATATATCTCAACAAAGCTGGGAAAAGAGTAAACATGATGAACTGAAGAGCCTAGTTAAACACATCTGTTTGATGGGGTATTATATAGTCATCAGCAGGAATGAAGTATATCCATCTGAGCTATATGGACAAGTATACAAGCTGTATTAAGTGAAAATAAAAGGTGCAGAACTTAGTATAATTATATTTGTAGAAGTTAGAAAACAGATTTATAGATACATATATATCCTGGAATATACTTTTTCTTAAAGAAATGATAATAAATGCTTAATAAGAGTTAACTCTCAGGCAAAGAATTAGTGGTTAGGAGTTACTGTATTTTTCCTTGTGTAATTTTTTGCATCTGAGAAATTTAAACATGTCCTTTTGTCAAAAGGGGGTAGAATTTCTGTCTTAATTATACTTCCTTTAAAAAAAAATAACAACCCTCAACAGAGTTTTATCAACCATGTCACATAGTTGAACCAGAGTGGGTCAGAATATTCAGGTTTTTTCTGCCCAGTGTTCCATAAGTATTTTGTGGCTGACAGTTAGTTACCTGAGCAAAAAGAATGAGAGAGGCAATATGCAAAGGCAACCTCTGTAAAGATTTTCAGATACAGTTTTCTTCCCTTCATAACCCTATGTATTTATGTCTCTCTATAAAAATTTCCAATAGAGTGTAGGAGATGTTGTGTTTCTAGTGAGGAGGACCTGAAGAACCAGCAAAAGTCAGTATAGGGTAAGAAGCTACTGTAGCAGTACAGGCAAGAGATGATGGTGGCTTGGGTTAGGGTGAGAGCAGAAGTGGATAGACGTGAAGAGACTTAGCATATGTTTTTGGAAGTGGAAGTGGCATGTTTTGGTGATAAAAGTCCTGTGGTTAATAATGAGGAGGGAATAAAGACTGTGAGTGGAACTGTGGAAAAAGATGAGAGAAATTTGATAGGCCTCTGTCTATGATAATAAGAAGGTCATGAAGTGAGAAAAAGGAGTTGAAGGGAAATAAATACCATGATTTGCATAAATAAAATAGAAGACCACAATGATAATATTATATGAATACCACCTGGTGGATAAAGAATGACAGTGAGTAAGTTGTTTTTGTTGTTGTTGTTGTTGTTGTTGTTGTTGTTGTTTTTGAGAGGGATCACAAGCTCCTGCAAGCCAGTGGGCGAGGGGCAGAGGGAGCCCGAAGCAGGGTTCAATCTCACCACTTGGAGATCATGACCTGAGTTGAAATCAAGAGTCAGAGGCTTAACCGACTGAGGTACCCAGGCGCCCACATTGGATAGGTATTAAAGACGTGGGTTTGAGTGTCCTTTCCACCATATAACATCTCTGAGACTAAAATAGTGAATTGGACTTTTTTTTAAGTGTGAATATTAATAGCACCAAACTCACAAGTTTCTTGTGAGGATGAAATTAGATAATACACAAAAAAATTCCGTATAAACTTAAAGCACCATATGGATGTTAGTTTTTAATATTATTACCATTATTTATAAACAATGAAAATATTAAAACTCCTTACCAGCATCAGGTCACGCTGCATATAACCTCCAAACATCAATTTTGCTTTCTGTTATCTTCCATACTTAACATTATATTTTAGAGATTGGTCCATGTTGATATTGGTAACTCTAGTTAATCCATTTTAATTGCTGCATAGCATTCCACTGAACGAATAGACTGCAGTATTACTACCCTTTCCTTGATTGAAGTACATGTAAAACGATTTAATTTTTTCTTATTACAGTGCTTCAAAAATACTCTCATATATGTTTTCTTGTGTAAATACTCAGTTTCTCTAAGATATATACCTAGAAATGGGTAATGCTGGTTGTAGAGAAGAAACATCATCAGCTTTATAGGATTTTGTCAAATGCTCTCTTAAGTGTTTGAAACAATTCATACTCTTACAAGCAGTGTATGAGAGTTCCTTCTTCCTCAAAACCTTAGAGACAGCATTGTTAAACCTTTTTTCAATGTTTGTTAAATCTAATGAAGATGGTGATGGAGATGGAAAGTCTTTCTTTCTGAACTTTTCACTCTGACTACAGCTAACAGTCTTTCACAGGTTTTTAGCCATTCATATTTTCTCTTTGATTAATTACCTTTTTAAGTCCTTTGCTGCTATAGGACTATGGTTGTTTGTGTCCACCTCAAGTTTCATATTTTGAAACCTAACCCCCAGGACGTTGGACTTTGAGGGTGAGGCCTTTGGGAAGTTAATAGGTCTTGAGGAAGAGCCTCATCAGTGGTATTCATGTCCTTATGAAAGAAGCCCCAAAGAGTTCCCTAGCCCTTTCCACCTTGTGAGGACACAGTGAGAAGATGGCCATCTATGAATCAGGAAGCTCTCACCAGACAGTGAAATCTGCTGGAGATTTGTACTTGTATGGCCAGTCTCCAGACCTGTGAGAAATAAGTATCTATTTATAAGCCACCCAGCCTATGGTATTTTTGTTATAAAGCTTGAAAAAAGACTCTTGCCTATTTTTTATATTAAGGTGTTTGTGTAGCTGTTTTGTAGTAATTTTTATATGTTCTTAGTATAAAGTCTTTTTTTGTTACTAGCATTGAAAATATTGCCTCTCAGTTCATGGCTTGAATTTTAAGTTGATTTACAGCATCCTCTATTGTAGAGTTTTGTTTTTCAAAATTTAATCAATTTTATCAATATTTTTCCATGAGGATTAGGCATTTTACATTGTGTTTAAGAAATAAATTCCAGGGGCGCCTGGGTGGCTCAGTTGTTAAGCGTCTGCCTTAGGCTCAGTGCGTGATCCCGGAGTTCTGGTATCGAGCCCCACGTCGGCTCTTCCACTGGGAGCCTGCTTCTTCCTCTCCCATTCCCCCTGCTTGTGTTCCCTCTCTCGCTGGCTGTCTCTCTCTTGCTGTCAAATAAATAAATAAATCTTTAAAAAAAAAAAGAAAGAAATTCCAATTCTAAAATCATAACAACATTCTATTAATAGTAGCTCTTCTGAAAATGTTACACAGTTAGGTCTCTAGTCTGAATTTTTTTTTGGTATAATGTGAGTTATGAATATAATTGTTTTCTACATGGATAACCAATTTTCATGGTATCCTTTATTGACTAGTTCATCCTTTCCATCTCTGATTAGTAATTCCCAAAAAGGTTTAATCTATGCATGGGTCTTTTTATAGGGTGTCTTTTTTGTCCTATTATTCCCTTTCTCTATCCCTAAGCTAATATCTCATTTTGTTAATTAGCATAGAGTTATAAGAAATCTTGACACTTTTTTCTTTTTTCAAAATTGTGTTGGCTAGTTTTAGCCTTGTAATTTTCCACATAAAACTTAGGATCAAGCCTTTTAAGTTCTATGGAAAAAAATCTCATAGGATTTTAAATAGAGTTGCATTGGATTGTAGATTGTGTTGGTAACTGTCTTTATCATACTGAGTTTTCCCATTTATGGACATGATAGACTTCATTCCTTTTTTCTTATTGTCCTTCAAATTTTTGTTAAAGATTTTATTTATTTGTCAGAGAGAGAGAGTGCACATGCACACACATACACACAAGCAAAGGATGTGGCAGGCAGAGGGAGAAGCAGGCTCTCCACTGAGCAAGGAGCCCGATGCAGGACTCAATCCCAGGACCACGGGATCATGACCTGAGCCAAAGGCAGGCACTTAACCAACTGAGCCACCCAGGCATCCTATTGTCTTTCAAATTCTTAAAATTTTGTTTACACATCATTTTTAAAAGATTTATTCCAAGGTCTCTTTCAGTTTTTACTGTTATTTAAAATTACATGTCTTTATTCCATTTTATAATCTATATACCTGGTACAAAGAAAAACAATTTATTTGGTTACTGAACTACATTAACAATGACCATGTGTTTTTTACAAGTCTTAATAAGCTTTATTTATTTTTATTTCTAGAACAATATTGGAAACAAAATATGATTGTAGATATCTTTGTTCTATGTTTGTGGTAGAAGGCATTTATCAAGTTAAGGAAATTTCTTTTTTCCCTAATTTGTTAATAGTTTTTGTGATGGAAAAATTATTTTTATCTAATGACATGCCTGGATCTACTGAAATAATCATAATTTTTCTCCTGTTACTGGTCATCAATTTTTGGATTTTTTTTGAAGGAGCCCACCTAATCCCAATGTATATTTTTATACATTGCTGAACTTATTTTAGAGATATTTAGATATTTAGATGTTGGACTTTTTTATTTGCATTTATCTTCATAAGAGATATTGGTTTATACTTTTTATCTTCTTATATTCTCCTTGCCTATTTGTTATCAAGATTAGATAAGAACACATACTCATACATTATAAAGTTATATTTAAATATCAATAATTAATCAAGTATATTTACATTTTAAGTCAATATCTGTTCACACTCTTATTTACCTAACTTTATGTTAATTTTATTTCTCTAGTATTATTCATTACTTAGTATTTAATTTACAGCTTTAGTATATATTTATTCTAAGTATATAAATGAATAAATATATATATACACACACATACACTAAAGAAAGAGATTTACATAGAGAGACAGAGAAAAACAGAGAATAAAACAAGAGATTTACTTTCCAGATTATCTAATGAAATATTTTACATGTCTTTTTTCTTGCTTTGTATCTGATTTTTTCATAACTTATTTTCTTTTTATATCTTTTCATTAGTTATTTCTTTGAGGATATTAAACATACTTATCTTAAAGTCCTCAGATTATTCTATTTTAGTTTAACCTCATATGAAATTATCCTCTGACTGCTGATTTTTATCTGCCTTTCTTAATATTAGATATTTTTCATCTTTTTAAGCCTGGATATTCAGACTAATTTTGTAATAACTCTCTCTTCATTTCTCACCATCACTCCTACTTTCTTCCTGCCTAGTGGCCTTGGAGTTGCCTCTACCTGGTACTCCTACCCCAGGACTCTACATGTAGTACTTATCCAGGGACCAATCTAGCACATATTTTGGCTAATCCACTGATCATGAATTTTTATCCATGTCTACCTATTCCTTTAGGAACTGAACATCATGTAAGCATTATAACTCCTGGCAGTGTTCAGGAGTAACTTAGCTCAACTTCCACTCCTGAATAGGGATAACGTTCCTCGGGCTATGGTCTTAGGCAAGTGGGCCTGGCTCTGGACTCATATCTTGGGTGGAGGATTTTACCCTACTTTGACTTACAGGAGATCATCTCTTAGCTACCTCTGCCTTCATTTGGACCTGAAGACTAGCAATTAGGCACATTCAGCCTTGCTTTTCACTCTGTATATTTCTTTTCTATTCCTGGTCCATAAAGATGAATATTTTATTTATGGTATTGCTTTCTTGTATTTTTCTTATTATATTTTGTTTTTCATTATTAGGTTTTTGGAGCAAACAGAAAATCTCTTATCAAAATTGCCAGTCTTAAGACACTTGCTATTCAGTGTCATTTAAAGATTTACATTTTTGATACATCAGAGATTAATGTATTGGATTTAGCCTGTTACCAAACTTTGTCATAGGAAAATACATGTACCTCAAAGCTCTGCTTAGCATCTTATTTTTTTAAATATTTTATTTATTTATTTGACAGAGATAGAGACAGCCAGCAAGAGAGGGAACACAAGCAGGGGGAGTGGGAGAGGAAGAAGCAGGCTCATAGCGGAGGAGCCTGATGTGGGGCTGGATCCCATAACACCGGGATCACGCCCTGAGCCGAAGGCAGACGCTTAACCGCTGTGGCACCCAGGAGCCCCAGCATCTTTTTTTTTTAATGATTTTTTTATTATATTATGTTAGTCACCATACAGTACATCCCCGGATTCTGATGCAAAGTTCGATGCTTCATTAGTTGCATATAACACCCAGTACACCATGCAATACGTGCCCTCCTTACTACCCATCACCAGTCTATCCCATTCCCCCACCCCCCTCCCCTCTGAAGTCTTCAGTTTGTTTCTCATAGCATCTTGATGTGTTTTTTCTGTGAGGGGTCATAAAGTACTGGGGAAGTATATAGGATCTCAAACCCTGGAAAAAAGACAGTCAAAGGGGAGTAATTAAGGTGATAAAGGAGTTTAACAATTAGCCTAACAAGAGTGAAGGACCTGCTTAAAACTGTGCAAGAAACCAAAAATTCTTAAGTATTTTAGATGGCATTAGCAGGTCCTAATCCAAAGCTTCTGCACTCTGATGATGAATTCTGAAACTGATTCTTAGATATTCCTATTCAATATTTCCTGCTGACATGTTACCTTGGCTAAGACAGCTGTACTTCCTGTGTTTCATCTTCTACTTAAGGAATTTCAGGTTATTACTCATTATGAGATCATAACATTACCTTGAACAGTACCTAATAAAAGTGGTTATAAAATGCAATCACCCACGAATGTTGATTTAGATCACAAGTGGCAACATTGTAACATAGTACCAGAAATGCATGGGAAAGTGCTTGCCACTACAAAGTAAACATTTTATATGTATATAATAACAAAATCAAATTTATTCTAATGAATAGGATTTCAGAGGGGAGGGGGGTGGGGGACTGGGATAGGCCAGTGATGGGTATTAAGGAGGGCATATATTGCATGGTGCACTGGGTGTTATACGCAAGTAATGAATCATGGAACATTACATCAAAACTAAGGATATACTGTATGGTGACTAACATAACATAATAAAAATATTATTATAAAAAATAAATAAATTTGCACTTAAAAAATTAAAAAAATAGAAGTCTATCTTTATAGATGGATATATACTCATAGAGTCATTTGGAAGCTGAATTTCAACTCAAACTATTCGATTTACCTGTGATCTACATTAAAACCTGAAAATATTACATTAATAATATATAACAAATTGTCATAACTCACCATTTTAAGCTGAGTTATACAAAAATGCTAGGAGGGGCAGAAAAATTTACATGACGCGGTCTTTCCTTCAACACAAAGTTATTGGCACATATTATATGGAAGACAATGTAAACTATCATCTCTTGGGTATAAAATATTAAGATGTCCTTTCAATCAATGAAATGATTATATAGTAGCATAGATGAGGTATTATGACAAGGATTGCTAATTTCTTCGAAATGCAGATTATGCCTATCTTATTTAGTAACAAAACTCTAATTTTTAGCTGGGCATCTCAACCCCCGGAATCAAAACTGCATTTCTGAGCCTCTTTTGAATCAAGTGTGCTCATGTTGAGTTTTGGCCAATCACACATACTAAATGTCTTAAGAGCCACTCAGGGAATAAATGTAAATAAATGGAACATGCCCTTCTATTTATTTCTTCTTTATTCCTGCTTGCTGGAATGCAGATATGATGGCTAGAACTAAAGCAACTAGACTAAGCAATACAGTAAAAGACACAGACTAAGGGTTGTTGGACAATAATATACAATGATGCCATTTTTATGATCTTATAGAGAAACATAATAGACCTGGACTATCTTTCTCTAAACCACTTTTATGTGGGGAAAAATAGGATCATGTGTTGTTTAAGTCACTATAATTTTGAGTTTTCTGTCCTGTTCAGGCAACCCCAATCCTAACTGAAACAGGTATGTAAACAAGTATAGAGTGAAGTGCCATAAGTTCAGTAACAGATGAATAAATTTCCATAGGATGTTCAAAAAGGAAAGATTGTAGGTATTATGGACTACTCCTCTTCCCAGGCATAAAAATTTCCCATGTGTTCTAACAATTTTGAGCCTACAATCAAAAATAATAAATTACCTAAGGAAACAAGGCACCACAAATGAAACCACCATGACAAATAGATCCAGAAATAACCTAAATATTAATAGCAGAAACATAATAGAAAGTAACTGTCTACAATATTTAAAGAAATGAAACAAAGAATTAAAACACATGAGGTAAAGCACAAAAGATGATAAAGGCCAACAGATTTAAATATTCAAATAAAACTTCTTAGAAATAAATGAATGAAAGAAAAATTTTAAACTATGTACACAAATCCTAGCTTCCATTAATGGCAGAGTACTTCAGTCATACTGATTATCCAAAGACAGAAATTATTAGAATTAATTAATTAATTAATTATGGACAAAAGACCAAAAAATCTACACAGCTATTGGAGAGCACAGTAGAGAGCAACAGAAAACAAACAGAATCTGAAGTCAACTGCTCAACTACTGAAAAATAGGAACTACACTTAGTGATACCTGGGTCTTTGCATCACTTTGCTTAAGAGCACTTCCTGAACCATGTAGCATGTTGTAGTAGAAAACTTCATTCTGACTGTCTTGAGATGTTAAAGGAAAAGTTTAGTGATGGCAAAATAGTTGGAAAATTAAGGTGACAAACCCTGGAAAGAAAAAGAGATGCAGAGGGGTGAGTCCCCAAATTGATACACGAACCCTGCTCAAAACGTGGATAACCACCAAAGAACATATGTGCAGAAAAGCTTCCAAGAGTTCTGGCCGAAAGGTCTTGAAAACAAACAAACCAAGTGGAATTTCATCTGGTAGCCACCACAAGAGAGACAGACTTCGAGGTTTGATTCCAGCCAAGATAACTGTTTGTAAATCAAAAATCAGCCCTCTTCTGAAGAACATAGCTGAGTCCATGATTTTATAATGTATAACATACTATGCCCACAGTAATTTTTTAAAAGTAGTTTTAAAAAATTTTTAAATTTTAAATTTAAAAAAGTTACAAGACATACAGCAAAGGAGAAAATATGAAATGCTATAAGGAAAAAAAGTCAGTAAAACCAACCACAAGATGATAAATATGTTGAAATTAGTAGACAAGTCTTATAATAGTTAGCATATGTTCTAGCATTTTAAGGAAATTACTTTTATGATATATGAACAGATGAGGAATATCACAAGAAAATAAAATAATAAAAATGAGCCAAATGGGAATTTAGAACTGAATAATTAAAATGAAGAATTTACTAGATGAACTTAAAAACAGATTAGAGTGAGTGAATGAATGAGTCAACAAACTTGAAGATACATCAATAGAAATTACCTAGCCTGAAGAATACAGAGGAGAAATGAACAGAGCCTCAGTGATTTATAGGACAATATTAAACAACCTAATATATGTGTTTAATATAACAAATGTAACAATCTCTATATATGTAGCCTCAGAGGGAGAGGAGAAGGAGAAAGGGACAGATAAAATATTTGAAAACATTTCCAAGAAAGAAAACTTGTATATCATATAGAAAACATACAGATCAACTCAGAGATTCTAAAAGTTCAATGCAGATAGATACAAAGAAAAGATCATACTCAAAATGTTTAAATAGAAAGATAGAGATATCTTATAGTATGCAGAAACATGACCCATTATATATGGAAAAAAGTAAAAACAGTTGAATTCTCAGAAGATACAGTAGAGGTCAATGAAAATGTAATAAACATCCAGGACATTTTTCTAGTGCTGGAAAAAAAAAGGGCTGCAAAACAGAATCCTATGTCCAGTGATAATATCTTTCAGAAATAAAGGAGAAATGAAGATATTTTCAAGTAAATGAAAATTGATTTTGTCACAAGGAGGCATAAGCTACAAAAATATTAAAGGAAGTTCTATATGCTGATGGAAAATGATATTAGGTGGAAATATGAATCTATAGAAATAAACTGATACCAGATGGAAATGTGACTCTTTAGAAAAAAATAAGGAACACCACAAATTATAAATATAAATATAGATGTCTGCATGAAAAGACATGGAGAAACCTTAAATGCATATTACTGAGTGGAAGAAGTTCATCTAAAAGGGCTACAAACTGTATGATTCCAACTGTAAGACATTCTGGAAAGGGCAAACTATGTACACAGTAAAAACATCAAAGATTGCCGGGTATTAGGAGGGTGGGGATGAATAGATGGAGAAAAGGGGATTTTTTGGGCAGTGAAACTATTCTATATGATACTGTGATGATGGATACATGTCATAATACATTTGTCAAAACCTATAGAATGTACAACATCAAGAATAAACCCTAATCTAAAGTAGGACTTCGGTAATAATATGTAGTCAATATAGGTTCATCAGTTATAACAAATGTACCACATTGATGCAGGATGTTAATGTTAGGGGAGGCTATGTATATTGCGGGTATGGATAAATGAAAACTCTACTTCTCAATTCTGCTAAGAATCTAAAACTACTCTAAGATATCATGCCTATTAAAGGAGATTTGAACCTAAGAAAAATGAAAACATATGTACATGCAAACATTTGTACATGAATGCTTATAGCAGCATTATTCATAGCAGCCAAAAAGTGAAAGCAACCCAAAATAACCATCCACAAACAAATGGGTGAACAAAATGTGGAATCCATTCAATGGAATATTATTCAGCTTTAAAAAAAAAAAAAAGGAAGCACTGATACATGCTACAACATGAATGAAACTCAAAACATTATTTGAGGTGAAAAGAAGCCAATCACAAAAGACAGCATAATATATTATTTCATTCACATGAAAGTCCATAATAGAGAAACCTTATGGAGACAAAAAGTAGATTGTGGTTGTTTAAACATTGTAGAAAGAGTAAGAAGAATAGAATGTAATTGGAAGTCAATGAGATGCAAATTAAAAAATTGCAAAGAATTTGGGAGAGCTTCAGCTAAAAGCAGTAAGTGTTAGACTTTGCCACATATTTTTAATTCCCTAATAGCTTAGTATCCTAAGAACAGAAGCTGAGAAGTCAGTAACTCAGATTTGTGCATTGGCATGATGGTAATGGTGAAAGGCCAGAAGTCTGGCCAATTCTAGGAACCGTGCAAGGATAGCAATCAAAAGACTGACTTTGTTTGTAAGAGCTAATAGGGAAGTCAATGAGATGAGAAACTGTTCTAATAGACATTGAAAATACCACAAGACCATGGGATAAAAGGTCTTAATGAGGGTGTATGCAGGAGTGAGACTGGGGGATGATGTGAGTAATATAATAATAATATAATCTTAAGAGTGAAAGACCTTTTTTGCTGTACATTTTTAAAATTTCATTTTGTAATAATTTCAGACATTCACAAATGTTGCAAAAATATAAAATAATTCTTATGTACCCTTTATTCAGATTTTGCAAATGTTAACATCTTACATAATCAAAGTACAATTACCAAAGCCACAAATAAGCACTGATAAAATTCTATTATGTAATCTGAAAATATTCAAATATCACCAATTTTCCTCCTAATGTTTCTTTTCTTGGTCAGGATCCATTCCAGGATCATGCATCGTCATGTCACATAGTCATAAGAGTATATGAATTTAAATGACAAAATCACATTGGAGAAATTCAAAAGTTCACAGAAGTTCAGAATACCATTCATTCATTCATTCGTTCAATAAGTTTTTTCTGAGTCCTTAAATATGCACCAGGCATATAATTATGTGCTAGATGTTGGCAATAGTAGAGGAAATATATCATAGTCTCTGCCCTCAAAACACTAAATTTCACTCAAATATATGTCGCTTTTATGCTTCTGAGCAAAGGAAAACCCCAAAGAAGTTAATAGTTTTGTAATTTATCTTGAAACACCTCCAAATATTACTAATCATGCCAAAACCTGTCTTGCCAAGTTGTATGTTTTACATTTCCCTTGGTACATTGTTGGAATTTAATAAAAGTTAGTATGTGATAATGAGCAGCAGCATCCTTAAAGATCGAGAAAAAATATACACCACCATCTCCAAGTATAAAGATAGTAGAAACATGATTCAATTTTGTTCTTCTATGAGATATCATATAGGGAAAATTTAATGTTGTATATTACCATGAACTGTCATGCTAATAGTTAAAGTACTATTGTATTTCCAAGTAAATGTCAACATTCCATATTAAAGAATAGCTAATGGAATGCTGAAATGCTTTGTCCCTGAAAGAAAGTAAATTACTGATGGTATTCTATGGCTCCTTACTGCTGATAGGATAAAACAATTTCCTTAGTTCAACATTCAAGACTTTTTACAACTTAATTCTGACCTTCCAGCCATTCTCCAATTTCTTATCCTTCATGAAAGCCTTCCTCCATTTCAAACATTGACGCACAACATATCCTATATGCTGTCTCTTCCAGGTATTATTTATTCCAAATTCAAAAACAACATCTTCCCTCCTAATTACTAAAAGTATACCCATCCTTTATTTCCCTCATGTAGTAATTTGTCAATACATGTTTCCTGACTAATTCTCTAGAATGTTCTCCTAAATTTTAAAGTAGAGGAAACAAAACCTTAAGAACATCACTCAAATAACACTGTCCTTAATCTATCAATAATAAGAAGGCAGTTATCAATGGAAGCTGAAATTTTTCTTTAAAGACAAATAAGCAAGTTATGATTCTAATCCACCTTCAAATACTACCTAGTGTATATTTTCAAACTACTTTAAATGGTTTAGGGTGGATGGGGCACCTGGGTGCTGCAGTTGGTTAAGCATTCTGCTCTTGGTTTTAGCTCAGGTAGTGATCTCAGGGTCATGACATACAACGCCACATCAGGCTTCATGCTCAGCATGGAGTCTGCTTAAGACTCTCTCTTCCTTTCCCTCCCTTCCTCCCCCTGTGCCTCTCTCTCTCTCTCTCTCTCTCAAATAAATAAATCTTAAAAAAAGAAAAATAAATGGTTTAGGGTGGAGCCTTATACTACAGCATAAAACTCATTAGAGACTTTTTCTCCTTAATATTTTTTGTTATTTCCTCATGGAAACCACTGCAGTAGAGGCCACCTTTTGCCTTCTCTGTGAATGGCAAATATGGGATGAATTCTCTGAGAAGAAAATTAGTAGTAGAGCATTGGTGTTTAAAAACAATGTGAGTTGCTATTGAATTATGCATCAGTATCTTTAAAATCTGTATGCAATTTCAGTGTTCCAAATTATTCATAAATTCACCTAAAGGAGAGCGAAGCAAAAGGGACAAACTACTTGAGAACATTTAATTACTGTGCTATAGACATTTTTGTTAATTGTGCCTCTGAATTATTTGGCATACGCATTTTCCAAAGTGACATTTCAAGATTTCACTACATTCTAAACTTTCTGACATCATCCAGACCAATTTCCATAGAGCTTTCCTATCCCAAATGAAAGACAAAATTATTAACAAAACTAAAAGGGAGAGAAAGCTACCCAGTGGTTGCTTCTTCCTTCTCTCCCCTCCCATTTTCCAATATCAAACCTAATTCCAATTCTGATCTTCCTTTCTACTCCTCATAACTAAGACACATGCTCTAATTGCCATATGCAAGATCTCTTAATTATCCTCAGAGAATCTTAAAAGCAATTTATTTTAAAATTCAAAAGAAATGACCCACTAGTAGAATAATGGAGTGAACATCTTGAAAGAAGAAATTCAGCCCAGAAAACTCTTCTACCTATGCTGGTTCTACCAAGTGTTGTGTGAAGAAACACACACACACACGATTACAATGCTGGACACATAAATACCCAATAAATACTTGTTGATATGCACTGCATTACAATTACAATGCCAAGCACCTGGATGTACATGTCACTTAGGTTTTTGTAACCATGAATATCCTAAGTACATAATGATCTGTCTGAGTAAAATATTTGCAGTTTACTTTTCCTTCACTGTGTCCAGATAACAATGTGTACTGCATTGCAGAATAGTATCTGTAGACTGAAGTCCAGCCTGTGGTCAGTGGAAATGTCAACCTTGTTCTTAATGAATCCCAAGCAGAACATTACCTCACTGAAATAGGAAGGGAGAGAATGTAGTTTTAAGGCTTCATTTGAATTTCATAAAAAAGAAAGAAAAGAAAGAAAAGAGGATGAAAATCACCACCTCTATGCTTCTTACCATGAAATACTCAATGGAGAACTGAAACTCCAGTTTTCATCACTGACATATCCTAATCTGAGAGTTGTAGTACCTTCATGAAGAAAGGCAGTGGAGCAATGTTTGATGGGCTTTTCTCTTTAGCATCATCACAGACATTAAAAAATACTTTTCTTTGGGAGAGGGAGACCCATAGGTGATGAAAGACTTCTAATAATGAGAGCTAGGTTCATTCACCAATTGTCAATTGATAATACAATGGGTACTCTTTTATCTTCTCCAAAATGGAAAGAACTGCAGTCATACCCATGAACAAGTGTGCAAAATAGTGTCAGTATGAATAGCCAAGTATACAGTAGTTCTCATGGTAAGAGGAAGTCCAGGGATTGAATACTGATAAGAAAATCATCATGAACTAGCAAAACTGTAGCATTTATTCTTACTAGGGGAGACTGGAAAAGATCATACTTTTGGAAGTTTATTATACAAATTTAATAGCTCACCATAAGTGACAGGGATTACCTCTGTTTTATTCAAGATGTCTATTCATCATACACACTGTATTTCAATAAATGTCATCTTCCCATCTTTAGTCTTTCTCAAAGGTTATAGGAAAAGTACCCTAAGAGATAACCTGCAGGAGTCATGTTTGGCACAACTAAAATTTTATTAACTCACCTAATTAGCATCTTATCTCAATTCATTATATACCAGCAAGTGATTATGTTATGTTTTAGTACCCTATTCTGTCTTTTTTTGAAGCACTTGTTTACCATGGCCCTGGTCATTGTCTCAGTATTTATCTAGGCTTCACCTACACTTCTGATGAGCTAGAGCTGAGGGTTAGAAATCAAAAGAGAATATGGGGGCTATGGCAAGTTGGTGCCCCCTCCCCTTGAGGAGAGTAAAATGAGGTGCTTCAGGTCAATCATAGACTGTGGTGGAAGTGGTTTGAGCTACCATAAGGGTTCATTTGCTTGTATGTAGAAAAGGTGGTGGTGTAACTCTACCACACTGCACACACTGCTGGTTACTCCTCAGCTCTGTCAGCCTCTGAAAAGAAATGGAACTGAGTTAGAATTGTTCAACCAACGTAGGGGGATGCCAGTGTGCACATCTGTGTTTCTTCCTAGCTAGGACTTATCAAATAGGCCATTAGCTGCCTGAGGAAGGTAAAATGAAGACAGACCGACTTTTTCTTCTACCCTCCCTTTTCTCATTTCCTCTCCATTCAAGCAGGGAATATGTTTTGACTTGCAGAGAAATAAGCAGGGTGTTCAAATTGTGTCCTCAGGCTACATGGCAAAGAGAAAGAGTGTAATTGAAGCAGGTGTAGTGCTAGGGGAAGGGGTGGGGAGGAAAGCTATTCAATACCAGAATGTTATTCTATGCAGAGGCGGCGGGGGGGGGGTGGCAGCAGAAAATAGTTTCAGCATAGCAGCCAGTCCCCAAGTTAAAAGCAGACATCACTGGGAAATAAAGATGCATGGTATAAAGAACTGTTCTTGGTCACTCTGAACTTTGCCAGCACTTGAATACCTTGTCAGGATAGCGGGGATACTCAAGTTGTATCAAATATATACTCTTGTACAAGAATGCTGGACACATTACAGAGAGAGGTACATGAAAGTGTAGAATTACAGCTGAGCAAAGATTGTGGAAGTGGCCTTTATACCCTTCCACTTAGCTTTTGAGTTTGGAGAAGGCCTGGGGGAAAAAAGACCAGAAATCTCTTGCTGTGGTTCTCAGAAGAGGAAACAAGCTAGTTCTGAGAATATTCCTATTGGGGGAAAAACAACCTAGAGCATCTTAACTGAACTCCAGACATATACACGTGCCTATAAATCTTGCTTCAAGTTATGACTAACCCTACAATATCGCCAATACATTTTCCCAGCTTGTCAAGCCCCTGCCCCTCATCACCCACCAATATAAAAATCTCTAATGCTATGAAATCGTATATAAATATTTCGAACAGTGTAAGAGCTAGTTGCCATTGTTGATAAAACCGCACAAAAAGGGTTCTATTATCTTATTTTGTGGTCTACCAATGTGTAAATCCCCAAATGTCTGAGATCTATAGAAGGAGAAGAAACTTTGTAACACACAATTTTAGAATCAGGGTCGATCTAAATAAGACCTCACTCAAAAAGCTAATTTTACCTAGCGTGGCTCAGGCTTTAAACAACTCCATGTTTTCTCATAAGCTTCTCCATTGGAGTAAATAATGGGGTACAGATCTTGAAAGGATTTGTTATCAAACACTATGGGAGGGGACTGATTTTCTTTTTTTGGGCGGGGGAGGGCAGGGAATGGGAGACAGAATCTTAAGCAGGCTCCATGCCCTACACAGATCTTGATGCAAGGCTCCATCTCACAACCCTGAGATCATGACCTGAGCAGAAATCAAGAGTCAGACACTTAACCAACTGAGCCACTCAGGCACCCCTGATTTTCTGACTTCTACAAATCAGGCAAAGGCAGCTGGACACCAGTCTAGTAGCTCTCTTGAATGCGTGATGTTAAGGATTCTGCAATACTCCAGTTCATTACACAGTTGTAGCTCAGCTGGAAAGACACAGTGATCTTTAGTGTCTGACATTAAAGGGAAGCGTTAGTGTAATTTGTTGTGGGGGGTACACGGGAAAGGCATAATAATTTGGATGAAGGAAACATATGTAGATAATGACTTTATAATAATTTCTGTAAATGACAATTTAATAGATTATGAGTAGTTATAAAAGTAGCATTAGCATTTACCATGACTCAGTCAATCCTAGGAAAACTTAGATTCCCCTTTTTGTACATCTTTTCTAACTCAATGACATCCTTCCACCTCTGGAACCACCTATAGTGTTTACTGTCAGACCATTCAATTTAGAATTTGTCTTGAGGTAATGGAAAGTGCAGCGGACCCTGAAGCAGGAAATTCTGGTCCAGCCTCTGCCATCAACTAGCTATGGGAAATTTGAGCAAGCATATCCACTGCCTCTGTTTCTTACCATGGGAAATGAAAAGTCTGGATTAGATGAATCACTGATATCCCTTCTGCTACCTAAATCCTATGATTTCCAAATATTGTTCTCAAACTGCTTCAGTGTATCAAACAATCTCAGGGTTGAAAGAGATCTAAATAGTCTAACCCACATACCCACTCAGTATTTGAAATACTACAATATAACATTGGTGCCAAATGGCCATTTAGCCTCTTCAGAAACACTTCAGTGTTCAGAAACTCACTCTTTTGTGGTGGCTCATTACAATACTTCAGACTATTACAAAGTTCTTAAAACACATAAAAATTAAATATTTCTGTTCAATCAAATACACCATGTATACCATTAATAAGCAGATAATGGATTAGAAAAAGATAAAGTACCTAAAACTTAAAATGAATTAATATCCAGTATATGAGAAACTGATAAATATCAATAAAAAACTACAGAAATTATAATAGAACACTGAACAGATTATTCAGATAGCAGGTATACTGACGAAGAAACCCAAATAATAATGAATAATTGAAGTGAAGCGGAACTTAAGACAGTGAGCTCTCAGTTTATATCCATTACACTGACCAAAGTTATAGTGGTGAATAATCTGCCACAAGTTGGCAGGGATATGAGGTTAGATCAGGCTTCTGGATGGCCCAAGGGATGAATGAAATCCTTGTCCAAGTTTGAATAGCCCACAAAAATGTTTTTTGCATTTTTGATGGGTGACCAAAAAAAGGAACAAGAAGAATATATGACAAAGACTCTACATGGCCAGCAAAATCTAAAATATTTATCATCTGGCCTTTTGTATATAAAGATTGCTAACCCCTGGGCTCCAGGATCTCTCATGCCCTGTTTTTGGAAGGAGCCAATCTAGAGAGCAATATGGATCTACTCATCAAACTAAGTGTACGTACACTCTGTAATCCAGAATATACACTCTCACAGAAGTACAAAAGGATACATGTCTAAGGCTATTCACTGCAATGTTGTTTATGGTAGCAAAGAGATGGACACGATTGGGATATTCATCACTGGGGTGTTTGATAAGGCAAAATGTGGTGGATACAGATTATGGAGATTATGTGGCATTTAGAAATGACAAAATAGATATATATGCAGCAAATTAAATAGAACTTTAAATACATCTCAAGTGAAAAAGGAAAATAAATAGAATGAGATCTATATAACAGTACCATTTATGTAAACTAAAAATACACACACACAAAACAACAAAACACATTTTACAAAAGACTTAAACATTAAGAGATTAGAACAATTGCCTGTGGGGATGAGAATGGAAATAGATACAAACAAACAAGTATGGGCCTTGCAAGTAACAATGCTATCAGTGTGCCATCAACCGAGGAGTATGATTAACTCAACCTTCCACAACAGAGAGGCAGTGAGGAAAAAAAATGTTCTTAAAATAAGATGAATTCTTTCAAGTAATTCCTACCTACTTTTTGGTCCCAGTTATATTCTCTATTATGCAAAATAAGTACAATCTTTCTTCCACACATACCAACGACAACTCTTAACTTCTCAGGCCTTCTTTGTTCTATATACACAGTTGTAGAATCTGGATGAATTTTCTTAGTATGGCAACAAAAAATGAACATATATAGGCTAACCATCATGTAGTAGAATGAAACTATTGATTTTATTCCAGGCACTATACTGCTCTCAAAGAGGCCTAACTTGGAATCAGGGGTAGGGACTGTGTGCTCTAACTCTTCTCCACCGTGAGTCACACTAAACATTGCATTAGACATACAACAGTAACATTGTAAATGTGCACTGATTAATTGGTTGTACGTAAGCATACAGCACTCCAGTTCAGAGAACTAAATAAGAAATCATCATAAGCTTAGTTCTTGTAGTAATACGTCCTGGACATACAGCTAACAAAACAAATCTATCATAATCTCAAGTGATAAATTTCAACAGTGGAGAACTAAAATTTCCTATAAGCAGTTGGATAAATTCAAAGCTTTAGTCAATAAACTGTACATTAATGGGGTCATGTGTGCATTATTTATAAGATAGACTGAATCAAGCATTTTCTGATGGGGTGGGAACTTGATATAGTATTAGTGAATATCATACCTATATGAAGGAATATATATATGGTTGATTCATTTTTTTTTTGGTTGTAGAAATAGCTGTGTTGTTCTGCTGATTGCTCAATGACCCATCATTTCTCTGACTTCTTTTTTTTAAAGATTTTATTTATTTATTTATTTGACAGAGTGAGGGGCGGTGAGAGAGGAAACACAAGCAGGGGGAGTGGGAGAGAGAGAAGCAGGCTTCCTGCTGAGCAGGGAGCCCAATGCAGGCCTCAATCCCAGAATGCTGGGACCATGACCTGAGCCAAAGGCAGACACTTAATGACTGAGCCACCCAGGAGCCCCTCATTTCTCTGACTTCTAACACCAAATCCACCTAAAATGGCAGCCTCAACTATGATTGATAATCATAGAATTGACTCTATACACAGAATAACAAAACCTTTCAAAACTCACTTTACTTTTTAAAGTCAATAAGTATCTGTGCCAAAGAGTGATATCTCTGCAGGTTATGACTTTCTAATTATGTGCTTCCAATGGCCATCAGCAAAATAGACAAGAGAGAACAAATGCTGGCAAGGATGTGGGGAAAATGGAACCCTTGCTTACTGTTGGTGGGATCTATAAGTTGGCACAGCCACTGGAAAATAGTATGGAGGATCCCCCCAAATTAAAAATAGAACTAATCGATGATCCAGCAATTCCACTTCTGCGATTATATACAAAGGAAACAAAAACACTAACTTGAAAAGTTATCTGTACCCCCATGTTCATAGCAGTCAAGACACGGAAACAACCTAAATGTTCCATCAATGGATTAATGGATAAAGGGGTTCTGGTATATACATACAATGTATTCAGCCATACAAAATGAAGAATTCCTACCATTTGTGACAATATGCATGGACCTTGAAGGCATTGTACTAACTGAAATAAATCACACAGTGAAAGACAAATACTACATGATCTCATTTGGAAACTAAAAACAGAACAAAAACACCCAAATTCATAGTAAAAGAAATCTGATTTGTGGTTACCAGAGGTGGAAGGCAGAAGGAGGAATTAGAGGAAGCAAGTCAAAAAGTACAAACTTCCAGTTATAAGATAAGTACTAGTGATGTAATTTACAACATGAGGATTATAGTTAACACTGGTGTTTGATACATAGGACCGTTTTAAGAGAGTTAATCCTAAATGTTCTCATCACAAGGAGATTTTTTTTCTTTTTATTGTATCTATATGAGATGATGGATGTTAGCTGAACCTAATGATGTGTTAATCATTTCACATCACTTAATATATGTAAATCAAACTACCATGCTATGCTATATGCCATAGACTTATACAGTAACATATGTTAATTATTTCTTAATAAAACTAGAAAAAAGTATATGAGTATTTTTAGTAAGCTTGGAAATAGGTGAAGTGAATTAAGAGGTACAAACTTCCAGTTACAAAATAAGTCATGGGGATGTAACATACAGCATAGGGAATATAGTCAATAATATTGCAATAACTTTGTATGATGATTGATGGTAACTAAACTTACCATGGGAATCGTTTCCTAATGTATAAAAATATATCAAATTACTATAATGTATACCTGAAACTAATAGGATATTGTATGTCAATTGCACTTCAATATAAAGAATTGTTTTTCTAAATTAAGCCAAAACCTTTTGCTGTGAATGCTTAATTAAAACAAGCATATGAGATTTTAAAAACTGGAAAAAATAATTATATGAATATTTTTAAGAAATGTGAATGGAGAAATGGAGAGCTCAAATAAAAAATATTCAAAGTTTTATTAGACTTGTTTAGAGACTTTTTAAAAAGATTTTATTTCTTTATTAGAGAGAGAGAGAGAGAGCGTGCCTGCACGCAGGCAAGTCAGAGGAGAGGCAAAGGGAAAGGGAAAAGCAGATTCCCCGCTGAGCAGGGACCACCCCCCCCGCCCCGCCCGGGTTATGACCTGAGCCACCCAGGCGCCCTAGAGACATTATTTTTACACTCACCAATGCATATCATAGTAAAAAATGTTTTATCTCCTTCTAATCCAAAACACACTGAAAAGTATAAACTTTCACTGTCTCTCTCCAAAATTGAAAGTTTACTTATGAGATCTAGCATATATTTTTCAGGCTCTGAGGGTGAGTGTACCATGGCTTTCTGCTGTATATCTTCCTGGAAACTTTCCATTCCAGAAACCAAACATGTTTGGATAACGTTCATTTGCATATCTGCGAGTCAACAGGGCCACAAAGAGCTTCCACGATGAAAGGAAAAATACCAAAGTATAACAGAAACACATGCAACTCTACAAACTTCAAGAAGTCCCGTGAGCATCTGGAAATAATCCATCTTGCTGTCTCTTAATTGCCAGTAGGTTTATCACAACTTCCACAGTTTGATTTTTAAGCAGGCTGAACTGTAAAGTGTTGTTATAATTAGCTCACTAAAGTGTGTAAGGCAAGTTAGAGAATTATAATTCATTTTCTAAAGACTCAGGAAGCCAGGAAGCCAGGAAAGGGACTCATTCACTTTTCTCAGATACTCTTTGGGCTAGGGTAGAAATCAAGAAACTGAACTGACTGATATTCACATCTGATTATAAAATATGATTACACATCTTTTATGCAATTTTCATTTCTCTAATACATAATACCTGTCGAGGAAAAAAGTAGTTAACTTGCGGAAGTTTATCTGTTTTTGTTTGGGTTTGAATTATGAAACTGGCTACATGCAAAACTGTGATAAACTTTAGTTGTAATAGAAATTTGATTTGAATGCCAATAAGCCTAGAATTAAATGTTACAGAATACTTACTGGCAAGGACGCATTGGGGAAATATACCTTTTCTTTCCCAATATGTTCATCAAAACTATAGGTCTTAATTTTATTTGAGGTATACTCAATATTTATGACTTTACAGAATAGGCTACAGAATAACTTTCTCTGCAACAGCTGGTTGCCTACTAAATATCCACTTCTCCCTCTTTTTTTCTTGCAAAGATACAATTTATTTCATGTGTCTATTCCTGCCCCACATGACTCAAGGGCTAAGGATCCTATTATCAGCCCCAGGCATAAATCTTGATCAATCTACACCAATTGTTGTGGTCTTATTCTCACTGCTAGTATTTGGCTTCAGGGTAATCATGTAAATTGTGGCCAATGAGACATGAGTGAACATTTGTTGGGGGCTTCTGAGAAATATTTCTTCATTCCTCAAAAGATGACACCAATGACATGACTAATGAAAGTCATCATTAGGATTAAAGTAGATTATGAGTTCATAAAAGTAGAGAAATACAGTAGAGATACTTATGTATCTAATTATTTAAAATTTATTTGTTCCATGCTCTTAAAAAATACCATTTATAAAAATTCACTATTCTTCTGTCTTGTTCATCTAAGTTCTCAAGGAAAATTAATAATAGAATCTTCACTTTAAATCCCATCTGCGTTTAAAAAATAAACTAATGGTTAAACATAATGGACTGAATGCATATGTTTGTTCCCACTTGAAACTCCTAAATAATGATGGTAATATTATGATAACATTTGACATGTTTTAATCAGGTACTTTGGAAAGACAATGTTCTAAGTACTTTACATGTACTAATTTCTATAATATAGGTGCTTTTATTATCCTTATTTTTCAAAAACAAAATAAAAATAAATGAAAAGAAGCAGACTCAGACAAGTAAATTACCTACGATTTCTCTGTTGGTAACATGGCACCACAAAAATTCAAAACCCAGGGAGTGGTGCCTGGGTGGAAAAGTTGGTTAAGTGTCTGACTCTTGATTTTGGCTCAGTCGTGATCTCGAGGCTGTGAGATCAAGCCCCATGTCAGGCTACAGGCTCGGCAGGGAGTTTGTTTAAGACAGTCTCTCTCTCTCCCTCTGCCCCTCCCTGAACTCTCTCTCTAGTAAATAAATGAATCTTAAAAAAAAAATTCAAGCCCAGAGAGATCAGCTTTAGAACCTGTGCCCTTAAACACTATGGGGAATAAAAAATCATAAATCCACAAGGACAAAGGAAATGTGAGAGGAGACAGAACTGATGAATTGTTGGAAAAAAATTGATGAATTGATGAAAAAAATGAATAGAGGAGTGTTGACTGAACAAAGCTGAGAGAAACCAATGTCTACATACCTACAGAAGGGGGTGCTAGTGAGAAGCAAACTAACACAACCCATGGAACTTGGGAAAGGCTCAGGGAGTTTGAGACACCTCAAAAGATATGTGGAGGAAGTGTAGAATCGAAAAGAGGAGAATTATTTAAAGAGTGTATAAGTAAAAGTTAGATTTCCAGGGCCCCTTCTTTACCCCTAGTAGGTGACCGGGTATCTGTTTTTTGGAGAAATTGAAGAAAGGCTTCAGACTGTGCTTTCAAGCAAAGTGGCAGGCAGAAGAAAGAAGGTTTTTTATTTTATTTTATTTTATTTTTATTTTATTTATTTATTTTTATTATATTATGTTAATCACCATACAGTACATCCCCGGATTCCGATGTAAAGTTTGATGCTTCATTAGTTGCGTATAACACCCAGTGCACCATGCAATACGTGCCCTCCTTACTACCCATCACCAGTCTATCCCATTCCCCCACCCCCTCCCCTCTGAAGTCTTCAGTTTGTTTCTCATAGTCCATAGTCTCTCATGTTTCATTCCCCCTTCTGATTACCCCCCTTTTCTTTATCCCTTTCTTCCCCTACCGATCATCCTAGTTCTTATGTTCCATAGATGAGAGAAATCATATGATAATTGTCTTTCTCTGCTTGACTTATTTCACTTAGCATTATCTCCTCCAGTGCCGTCCATGTTGCAGCAAATGTTGAGAATTCGTTCTTTCTGATAGCTGAGTAATATTCCATTGTATATATGGACCACAGCTTCTTAATCCAGTCATCTGTTGAAGGGCATCTCGGCTCCTTCCATGATTTGGCTATTGTGGACAATGCAGCTATGAACATTGGGGTGCATATGGCCCTTCTCTTTACTACGTCTGTATCTTTGGGGTAAACACCCAGTAGTGCAATGGCTGGGTCATAGGGTAGTTCAATTTTTAACTTTTTAAGGGACCTCCACACTGTTTTCCAGAGTGGCTGTACCAACTTGCATTCCCACCAACAATGTAGGAGGGATCCCCTTTCTCCACATCCTCTCCAACAATTGTTGTTTCTTGCCTTGTCTATCTTTGCCATTCTAACTGGCGTAAGGTGGTATCTCAGTGTGGTTTTGATTTGAATTTCCCTGATGGCTAATGATTTTGAACATTTTTTCATGTGTCTGTTAGCCATTTGTATGTCTTCATTGGAAAAGTGTCTGTTCATATCTTCTGCCCATTTTATGATTTGTTTATTTGTTTCTCGTGTATTGAGTTTGAGAAGTTCTTTGTAGATCTTGGATACCAGTCCTTTATCTGTGGTGTCCTTTGCAAATATATTCTCCCATTCCGTGGGCTGTCTCTTAGTTTTTTTGACTGTTTCCTTGGCTGTGCAGAAGCTCTTTATCCTGATAAAGTCCCATAAGTTCATTTTATCTTTTATTTCTCTTGCCTTTGGAGATGTGTCGTGAAAAAGGTTGCTCTGGCCGATGTCATAGAAGTTGTTGCCTATGTTCTCCTCTAGAATTTTGATGGATTCCTGTCTCACATTGAGGTCTTTCATCCATTTGGAGTTTATTTTTGTGTATGGTGTGAGAGAGTGGTCAAGTTTCATTCTTTTGCATGTAGCTGTCCAATTTTCCCAGCACCATTTATTGAAGAGACTGTCTTTTTTCCACCGGATGTTTTTTCCTGCTTTATCAAAGATTAGTTGCCCAAAGAGCCGAGGGTCCATTTCTGGGTTCTCTATTCTGTTCCATTGGTCGATGTGTCTGTTTTTGTGCCAGTACCATGCTGTCTTTGTGATCACAGCTTTGTAGTACAGCTCGAAATCCGGCATTGTGATGCCCCCAGCTTTGTTTTTCCTTTTCAACAGTTCCTTGGAGATTCGGGGCCTTTTCTGGTTCCATACAAATTTAAGGACTATTTGTTCCAGTTCTTTGAAAAATGTCCTCGGTATTTTGATCGGGATAGCATTGAAAGTGTAGATTGCTCTGGGTAGTATGGACATTTTAACTATGTTAATTCTTCCAATCCATGAGCATGGAATATTTTTCCATCTTTTTATGTCTTCCTCAATATCTTTCAAAAGTGATCTATAGTTTCTAGGATATAGGTCCTTTACGTCTCTGGTTAAGTTAATTCCAAGGTAACGTATGGTTTTTGGTGTTATTGTAAATGGGATGGATTCCCTAATTTCTCTTTCTTCAGTCTCGTTATTCGTGTATAGAAATGCAACTGATTTCTGGGCATTGATTTTGTATCCTGCCACCTTACTGAATTGTTCTATAACTTCTAATAGTTTGGGAGTGGATTCCTTTGGGTTTTCCATATAGAGTATCATGTCATCTGCAAAGAGAGACAGTTTGACTTCTTCTTTGCCGATTTGGATACCTTTGATCCCTTTTTGTCTTCTGATTGCTGTTGCAAGGACTTCTAGTACTATGTTGAATAATAGTGGCGAGAGTGGGCATCCTTGTCGTGTTCCTGATCTTAAGGGAAAGGCTTCCAGCTTTTCCCCATTGAGAATAATGCTTGCAGTAGGCTTTTCATAGATGGCTTTTATGAGATTGAGAAATGTACCCTCTATTCCTACACTCTGAAGGGTTTTAATCAGGAAAGGATGCTGTATTTTGTCAAATGCTTTTTCTGCATCAATTGAGAGGATCATATGGTTCTTGAGTCTTTTCTTGTTGATATGATGTATCACATTGATTGATTTGCGAGTGTTGAACCATGCTTGCATCCCAGGTATGAATCCCACTTGGTCATGATGGATAATCCTTTTAATGTACTGTTGGATTCTATTAGCAAGGATCTTGTTGAGGATTTTGGCATCCATATTCATTAGAGAAATCGGTCTGTAATTCTCCTTTTTGAGGGGGTCTTTGCCTGGTTTGGGGATCAAGGTAATATTAGCCTCATAGAATGAGTTTGGTAGCTTTCCTTCTGTTTCTATTTTTTGAAATAGCTTTAGGAGAATAGGTATTATTTCTTCTTTGAATGTTTGGTAGAATTCCCCAGGAAAACCGTCTGGGCCTGGAGTTTTATTATTTGGAAGGTTGTTTATCACTGACTCAATTTCTTCATAGTTAATTGGCCTATTTAAGAAATCTATTTCTTCCTGTTTCAGTCTTGGTAGTTTATAGGTTTCCAGGAAGGCCTCCATCTCTTCCAGATTGCTTAGTTTTTTGGCATATAGCTGTTGATAAAAGTTTCTAATAACCTTCCAATTTCAATGCTGTTGGTCATGACCTCTCCTTTTTCATTCATAATTTTAATAATTTGAGTCCTTTCTCTTTTCTTTTGGATAAGTCTTGCCAGTGGTCTGTCAATTTTATAGATTCTCTCAAAGAACTAGCTTCTAGTCCTGTTGATCTGCTCTGCTATATTTCTGGTTTCTAATTCATTTATCTCTGCTCTAATTTTGGTCAACTGCTTCTTTGTGAGTGGATTAGGCTTGCCCTCTGTTGCTGTTCCAGCTTCTTGAGGTGAGAATATAAAAACTGCATTTTAGATTTTTCTATTTTTTGAGTGAGGCTTGGAGGGCTATGTATTTCCCCCTTAGGACTGCCTTTGCGGTATCCCATAGGTTTTGGACTGTTGTGTTTTCATTCTCGTTGGTCTCCATAAAATGTTTAAATTGATTTTTGATTTACTGGTTTATCGAGTCATTCTTGAGCAGGATGGTTCTTAGTCTCCAAGTGTTTGAGTTTCTTCCAGGTTATTTCATAGATGCCACATATCACTAGAGTAACCCATAAAATAAATTGATCATAGGAAATGCAATTTCATTTGAAAGTCTGGACCAAGAAGACAGCAACAAGGTCCCAAAATGCGTTGGTTCTCGGGGAATCGTTATCATATATAGCAAATGCCGGTCCTCTACTTTACTTTAAAAAAAAAAACACTGCCCAGAAATTGTCAAGGAAATAACATCTGTTGCCTACTTCCAGGAGCAGTAGTCCGAGGATGTCAACCCACTGCATGGTTTGGAGGTACTAGTGTCACCAAGAAAGACACAACTCACACAGGCACTGGAGGGAACAATGTTTTACTCATATAAAGAGACAGAGCAAGGTCAGCTTCAATAGTGAGATTTGGCTTCCCATGACCAATGGGTCTCACCCTACAGTCTGCACAGGGAGATGGTTTGCACATACTCCTCTTGTGCTGCAAGGAAAGGACCCTATTCCCTCCCCTGGGGAAACGGATATATCACGGGGGTTGGCCAGGAGCCAGTGACATAGATGATTAAGCAGAACAAAGAAATATTATCAATCCCAGAACAGGAACACAGAAAGATATTCCCAAACAAAGAGATATGCCCAGCACAGGCGTGAGGGCTCTTTACATTTTTGCAAGGAAATGTTCTGGGTCCAAGGCACATTCTTTTTTTTTTTTTTAATACAGTATGTGACCATTATTTTATTTTTTTTGATGTTCAGTTAGCCACCATATAGTACATCATTAGTTTTGATGTAGTGTTCAATGATTCATTAGTTGCTTATAATACCCAGTGCTCATCACAACACCTGCTCTCCTTAGTACCCATCACCCTGTTACCCCATCCTCCAACCCACCTCCCCTCTGAAACCTTCAGTTTGTTTCCCAGGGTCTATAGTCTCTCATGGTTCATCTCCCTCTCTGATTTCTCCAAGGCACATTCTTATGTGATTGTGGAAGGAACAGAATATGACATAAAAGTAACTGCCCTTCCCAGCAGGAATGTATCTGTAAATTTTCTGTATATATTTTATCAAGTACTCTGTCTCATATGTTTTCTCCTTTATGATAATAAGCTCAATACTCTGAATCTTTGATTAGCCAGAAAGCTTAAAAATGTATTTATAGAATTCAGTAGGAATTGTAACACTACAACTCTTTCGTGGTTGAAAATTTCTCCCTATCTTCCTGATCCTAAACTCTTCTGCTTTTGTCTCAAAGAGAGAAAAGCATCTCTCTTCCTTGAGAAGGCTAATAACCTCTTCTCTAATGCTCGTTATGGCATCCCAATGCTATAGCTAACTTGCATTATCAGGTCTCCATTTTTCTCTGTGTATCCTTAATTCATACTCTCCATGCAACCTTGCTGTCTGCCTACAAGTCCATTTTAGTATCTCAAGTCTTTGCCACCCTAACAAAAAGCCAGTTCCCTTAATTGTACTTCCCTCTATTTCTCTTTTTTCAGCTTTCCTTCTTTCCAAAGAAGCTCTTCCTCACAAGCTATCTTTCAGAACATTTTACTGACATCTTGATGCCGCTCCAGTGAAACAACTCCCTCAAAGATCATTAATAGCTATTATTAACGGTCATCTGTAGTTTCTCCTCGTGTCTTTCTCCTCTTTAAGCTCTGTGGCCTCTTATTGACTGTTTCTTCTACTTTGATCTTTTCCCCCTTATCTCTTTAACTGGATCCTTTTAACTCTACTTCCATTTATTAAATCTAACCATCTCTTGAAATTCTGTTATTGCTTGGTTCTCTGTTCTGCTCTGTCCATGCTCTCTCTCTGATAACATGATCTACTTCTGTAATTTTAATATTGTGCTAGCATCAGTAACTCTCAATCTGTATCTCCAGCCTTGATCTTATTCCTAAATTCCACAACTTAATTTCCAAGTGATTGCTTTGTAATTCCACATGGCTTTTCCTCTAACTAAAAAACCACAACATATTCAATCCAGCATCATTTTTTTTCCCTTCACTCTTTCACCTGCTCCTCCACTGCATTTACTAACTCAGGTCATGGAAATAACACCAACCTAGTTGTTGCAGTAAAATAGACTCAGACAAATTCACTCCTCCCTTAGCCATCAAGGCTTGTTCACTCTGTCTTCAAAATAACTGGTATCCATCTTGTAGTCATTGCTTCAGGTCATGGAGTTGTGTTAATAGAAGTGTAGAGTTGGCACGTACGTTCTTCTCACTAGAAACTCATCCATGTTTAACTTCTCTCTCACACTCCATATTTAGTTACTAGATCTTACTAATTTCCACATCATCTCTCATCTGCATTATTGCAATATTCTCCTGACACTGCGTCTAAACCATCCTGTACTCTGTTCCCAGAGATATCTCTGAAGCTTCACACATGGTAGGAACTGGGGCAGTATTTCTAGGTATGTGAAACAACTGTATTTTGATTTTCTGTATTACTAGTTTCAGGTTGTTCCACTTTTTGAATCAGTAGATGTCATAACTATGCAGGTAGAGCAGAGAGAGCATTTGTGAAGTCACTGACTAGTTCTTGATTTCCAACTAAGTACTTTTGTTTGTATATTTGCAGTCTGAAAACCAGCCTTAGAAGCCAGATTTTGTCGAAAAAGAGTTGGGTGTTGGGGTACCTGGGTGGCTCAGTCAGTTAAGCATCTGCCTTTGGCTCAGGTCATGATCCCAGGTCCTGGGATTGAGCCCCTCATTGGGCTCCCTGCTCAGTGGAGAGTCTGCTTCTCCTGCTCCCTCTCTCCCTCTCATTCTCTCAAATTTAAAAATATAAAAAGTAAAAGAGTTGGGCATGTATTTCCCTGTATATGTGTGTTTCTAAATTCCAAATGCTTCTCTTTAAACATCAAGAGTAAAGCATAGAATGACAAATTTCTTGTTTTACCTTAAGTCATAAAACAGAGTACAAAAAAGTTTGAATGATAGGCAGGTAGAGACAGTCACATATTACAAGATGAAGGTTAAGATGTTGCCTGATTTTTTGAGAAAACATGTTGTGCGCTCATGCCACAGTACTCAGACACAAGATGTAAAAAGATACATGAAAAATCCCAGATAGGTTTTGGGGGAAGGTAAAATCAGAATGGTCTTTGGTGCTTTCCATTACAATACTAAAAATAGACCACATTGTTGCATGCTCTGAGGCTCTGCCTCAACATAAGACGGTCCTGGTAGAGAAGAAATAGAGGCATGGCATAATTGTACAGTCTCCCAGATTCCCACAGCCAACAATATGACACACAGGAAGTCTAGAAGTACCCACACACCTTAGGAAAAAAGTTTTAGGAATCTAGAAAAAGCCAAAGGCCTGGGAAGCTGCATGGTGTAAAGACCTCATGAATGAAAGCATTGGCAAATGATACTTCATCAGATGCCATCAAAAGTACTAGTGACCACACAAGATAAGGAGTATCTTGGTAGAGTCCACAGAAGACCCAAAGGACAGCATGGGGAATTGAAGCTTTTCCCCATGTTATAAAGACATATACAATTTTATGCGCATCCTGATACCATCTTGAGAAGGAAGAGAGAAAAGTATCCCTCAAAAGAGCAAATATACACTGACACGCAGGTTTCACCTTGAATTGGCCAGATATTTACATAAAACAAATTGTCCTATAAAGTAAAAGAATTTAGATCACCTTTAAACATCCAGATGGGTAATAGACACATGAAACGATGCTCAACAAGATACCACCTCAAACCTGTCAGAATGACTAAAATTAACAACACAAGAAACAACAGATGTTAGTGAGGATGCAGCAAAAGGGGAACGCTTTTGCACTGTTGGTGGGAATGCAAACTGGTGTAGCCACTCTAGAGAACAGTTTGGAGGTTCCTCAAAAAGTTAAAAATAGAACTACCCTATGACCCAGCAATTGTACTACTAGGTATTTACCCAAAGGATACAAAAATACTGATTTGAAGGGGTACATACACCCTGATGTTTATTGCAGCAATGTCCACAATAGCCAAACTATGGAAAGAGCCCAAATGTCCATTGACTGATAAATAGATAAAGAAGAAGTGGTATACACACACACACACACACACACACACACACAGACACACACACACTGGAATATTACTCAGCCATCAAAAAGAATGAAATCTTGCCATTTGCAAGATGTAGATGGAGCTAGAGTGTATTATGCTAAGCAAAATAAGTCAGTCAAAGACAAATACCATATGATCTTCTCATATGTGGAGTTTAAGAAAGAAAACAGATGAACATATGGAAAGGGGAGAAAAAAAGGAGAGAAGGAAACAAACCATAAGAGACTCTAATGATAGAGAACAAACTGGGGGTTGATAAAAGGAGGTGCATAAGGAATGAACTAGATGGGTGGTGTGTTGAGCACTGGGTGTTGTATGTAAGTGATGAATCACTGAATTCTATTCCAGAGGCAATATTTCACTATATGTTAATTAAAATTTAAATTTAAAAAAAGGATCACCTTTAACTGACAAGTCCTTTTCTTCTATAAGCAGGTGTGGGGGCTTGAAATCAAGATTCATTCAGAAAAAGAAAATCAAGGCAATTTCAATTTTTTTAAAAGCTTAGTCATGTTGGGTAGATTTTTGCCCTATTCCCTGGGCATTCCAGGCCCTCTGTGATCTGGCCTTGATTTTGTACCTTTAGATACCTTTCTACTTTTTGATACTATTTTTCTTTATGTATTTTAAAGTGCTGGCTAAGTCAAATTATTCACCATGCAATTTCACTCCTCCATTGAAATTACTCTTGATGTTCCCTCAATCTCAGATGTTTTCTCTGCTTGTTCTACCTATGAAAATAGGACTCACTCTTCAAACCCTAACTTATTTATCACTTCTTCCACAAAGTCTTCCCAACAACCCCAGCCCTGACCCTCATTGGAAGTAATTGCTCTCTAGAAGAAGTAATTCTTCTACCATTCCAACAACGTTTTGTATCTCACTGTACAAAAGAATTCCAAAAGCATATGTTGAACTCACTGAATCTCTCTCTGCCTTGACATACTTAGTAATATTTCATTAAATATTGAAGCTTATAAAAGGTCTAAAAGTTACCATTCTTAATATCTCTAATCATAATATAAGGCTCTTAATTATTGAAGATGTGGGGAATCTTCTTGACTCATTATTGGAGGTATGTCACTAAATGAATAGTGCCTTAATAAATACCAGATTCCCCCCCTCTTCCCTTTATTAAGGTGTATTCAACAAAAACATTTAAAGCGTACATGACAATTTGAAATATGTATACACTGTAAAAGGATTCCCTTCATAAAGTTAACACCTCCAACACCTCACATAATTACTCTAAAAAAATACCCGATGTTTTAAAGTCACTTGCTCCTATAAGTGAGACTTTTTTTTTTTTTAAGAATTATCTAAGCCATTTGTCTTGAGATATTTTGGGGACTGTTACCAAATCCCCTAGATAATTTGAGATGGTGTTTACAAAGAAGAAATAAGGTACTTTACCCTAACATACCATAGGAAAGCTACTTTTGAGGATATGAGAGTTCGTTTGAAGACCAGGAAACGTTCAACAGGTTTATATTCTGTCTCGGCTCAGATATAATTGCCTGGGCCAAATCAAAATGTACCAAGTTAAGGTAAGTGAACTAATCCCTGAAAAAGCTGCATGATTCCATGCTGCCACTAGAGGGCTCAGTGGGAGCATTGGTACTGGCTATCCTGGAAGGGTGCTGGGAGAGAGCCACAAGCAGTATTTGGAGAGAGACTTTGGTGATGCTGACCAGCATCTTGTAGACCCGATCAATGGATATAGAATATTAGCACTTGTACATGCAGGAAAGAAACCTCAGTAATGCCAACCATTATTCTATGGAGACATATAATGAGCCTGACACCTTAGGAGTTATCTCAGAGAAGACATTGTAATGTTGAGACCAGCCAATGGACAAGACATCCAGCTCTACATAGGAAAACTGCATTCGGGGACAACAACCAGAAGATAAAGCACTGGACTAAGGAAAGTCCTACCTGGAGGCCAGCAGACCATCTTACCCCTCAGAGTGAGTCACCCTATGGAGTAAAGGGATCAGTCATTCACATGATTATTATTATTATTTATTTGCTTCAGGAAGAAAGGTATAAAATGCTATGATGGGATTCCCCTTCTTCTCTCGGTTTTAGAGCTAACTAATACTCTTCCTGATCAGGGCAAATATAAGATGTTTTAGACCACTATTTCAGAAATTCAAGATCAAGTCAATCTAGCTGAGAGCACTATAAATTTGTTCACTGATTGTGTTGCCTTATTTTCAAATTCCTGTCTTTTCCTTCAATTCCAGGGTCTTTCTTTCTTTCTTTCTTTCTTTCTTTCTTTCTTTCTTTCTTTTTTCTTGGCCAATTACTCCAGGAATAATGTCTTTTTTTTGCTTGGATCCAAACTTAAAACCTTATTCCCTACCACTTCTTCCTGGATATCTGCCAACATTGGGTTTACCCTCTTGTTTATTGACTGCTGTTTTTTTTTTTTATTTTTTTTTTTATTTTTTTAAAGATTTTATTTATTTATTCGACAGAGATAGAGACAGCCAGCGAGAGAGGGAGCACAAGCAGGGGGAGTGGGAGAGGAAGAAGCAGGCTCACAGCAGAGGAGCCTGATGTGGGGCTCGATCCCACAATGCCGGGATCACGCCCTGAGCCGAAGGCAGACGCTTAACCGCTGTGCCACCCAGGCGCCCCTTGACTGCTGTTTTTAACTCTGGGATTGTAATCACAATTGCCTGCCACTCCCTAAAGTTCTTCTAAATGTCCTAGATCTATCCCTCTTCCTTTCTTCATAGTGTTCTCTTAACAAATCTCTAGTTATCATTAATTATTACTAGTTATTCAGTGGAGCTCCATTAGGTAGAAAAAAATGATTATTTACTGTGTGGATCCACAACCTTATTTAGCAAGATGGCCTGATCATCTAAATCCTTAAAATTGGGTAGGGTAGTGCTGAAGAAAAAAAAAAAACCTATTCATGATGATTGTTAAAGATGGTAAGGCAGACTTTATACGGGGGGTCACTACAATCAGGTTTTTGTAGCAGGGAGAGAGATTGAGTTCAACTCCTACAAGGACAGCTAGGGATTTATAGCCAAGGAGCAGGGTGGGAGTCAGTCGATGGAAAATACTAGGAGGAAACATTAGGGGAGGAGGGATTCTGGTTAAACTGACTTGACAAGATGTTTTGCAGAAGGGAGGCCAGAATGATAAGATATCTAGGGTCGGGGATGAGAAATTGGATCAGATGTCAAGGTTTGGGATTTACCCTAAACTGACCCAGCAGGATTCTTGCTAAAACTAGAATAAATAGGCCAAGGACAGAGTTTAAGGCCTTGTAAAAAAAAAAAAAAGAGAGAGAGAGAGAGAGAGAGAGAGAGAGAGAGAGTCAGAGGAGCCTGACTAGTATTTGTTCAAAAGAGCGTTTGTTATTAGCCAAGCCAGGGAGAGAAATTCTGAACTACAACCTGTACTGGACTCTGGATCCAGACGGCGTGTGTCCCCGGAAAAGAGTTATACTAGCCTCTGCCTTTCTTTTTTAAAACCAAGAATCTCTGGAACCTCCAGGACAGAGATAGGCAGGGATTAGCCACATTTACCTGTTTCATCGGCAGTTATGCAATATTCAACAAATCTGTTTCTAAAACAAATCCACAAAATATATGAGGGAGCAAATAAGATTAATGTTTTCAGAAGAACGAATTTGATTTTGTAAAGTTAGAGACCGTTAAAGAAAGCCAGATAGAGTTGGTAGAAAACTACTATGCTAACCACAAATACACAAACGTGAAAAACAATTTTGTGGATTTATTTTAGAGCCAGATTTGTTGAATATTGCACAACTGTGCTGATGAAACAGGTAAATTTTGTTAGTCTTCATCTAACTCTGCCTGGCAGGTTCCAAAGATGCTTGATTTTAAGAAAGGCAGAGGCTAGTATAACTCTCTTCCTTGGACACACGTTCTTTTTCTTTTATTTAAGTGAGCCTTGGGCCAGAGAAGGAACTCAAATTTTTCTCAGAAAACCAGTGAAAAATATAATGCTGCTAACTGTCTCCAAGAACAACAACAACAACAACAAAAGGGAGCTCTCAGCTCTCTGAAGTCACACTTTAAAGCTTAAGATGCAAAACAATTGCTCATCTTCTTTACTCCCACTGTCCTACTACCCACAGAATCTCAATTGAGTGATTACAAATGTAAATTTTGCCAGTTGCTAACTCCCTTAGAGACTAATCCCCATCTGTAAAACTTGTTAAATGAATCTGTGAATTTAACTGGTTCCAAACAACCACTCTGGGGAAATAATAAGCTGTGCACACATTTCTAGAATGTAAGTATTCATTCAGTAAACATTTCTTGAGAATTTATAATGTGCCAGACACTGCTCCAGGCACAACGGATACATAGACAAAAGACACATTGCCTGCCCTCCAGGAACTCACTAGTGGGGGGACAACCAAATAAACACTTAAAATACAATGTAATTAGCTCTGAAATCAATCCATTCACCGTGGAGGAGCTACTCTACTTCAGTCTTGGGAATGGAGGTCAGTATTGAGCAATTTTTAAGAACCTTTTAGTCAAATACAACTGAGTTCAAATTTCAGCTCTATTACTTGTCTAACACCGTGAAGTGAGGATAATAGCAATTTCCAATTCACTAATGCACACTCTTAACACTAGAGGAAACACAGTAAGTGCTTCATGTTAGCTATTATTTATTAAATTGTTAAACTGGAAGAGGATTCCTGGAAGCAGTGACACTTAAACTAAGTGCAGTGATATTGATTAACTTCATCACTATTAATATTTTAGGCTAGATAATACCTTGTTGGGGAGAGGCTGTTCTATGCTTTGGAGAATATTTAGCAGCATCCCTGGCCTCTCTCTATCCACTAAATGCCAGTAACAACCTTCCTCCCAACCCCACGAAATTGCAACAACCCCAAATACTTCTAGACATTACTAAACATGTTGGGGGGAAGGGGAGGCAAAAATCACCCTAGCGATAACCACAGAGGTATAAAGTGTCATTATCAGAATAGCACTTAAGAAAAACAACACTGGAACTATATAGGAGAATAGGTTTAAAGGAGAACAAAACTGGAAAAAGAAAGGTCAGTTATTTAAAATATTAAAAAATATCCTTGATCCATCTCTTTTCTCACCTCCATCAGCAACTCCTATCAGCTCTACCTCTAAAAGATATCCAAAATCAAACTACTTCTCACCATTCCAGCTGCCATCATTTTAAACTCTCACCTGGACTTCTTGCATTAGCTTCCTATCTGATCTCCCATGGCTATACTTGCTCCTCTATAGTCTATTTTCCACACAGAAGCTAAAATGTAAATCAGATCACAACCTTTCCTTGATTTACCTAGAGTAGACTAAACCTAGAGTAGAAATCCAAGTTCAGTAGCATAGCCAAAAGAGCCTACATCCTCTTATCCCTGTCTCCCTCTAATTTCATCTCCTATCACTCCACTCAACAAAGCTTCTGTCATGGTGACCCTTTTGCTATTTGTGAAATCATTAACCTTATTTTCCATTCAGGATTACAACTGTTTATTTCAAGAATGTTTTTTCTTTATTCACTTGGCTAACTCCTTGTCATCCTCAGATCTTCATTCAAATGGCATTTCCTCATAAAGACCCTGCTACTACTGTCTAAAACAGACACACATGCACACCCAGTCCTGATTCTCTTATGCTTTGCTTTCTTAATAACACTTGTCACTGTTTGACAGTGACAAGTGTTTGACAGTAAATAATAATATTATTTACTCATCTATTTATTGTCCTCAAGTAGAAAGCAAGTGTCATGAGAATATATATTGGTCTGTTTTGCTCATTACTATATCACCAGCACTTAGAACAGTGCCTGGAACAGAGTAGGCAGTCAATAAACATTTACTGAATAAATATGTTCACACTATAGGAATAAAGTGGTATACGACANAGAGAGAGAGAGAGAGAGAGAGTCAGAGGAGCCTGACTAGTATTTGTTCAAAAGAGCGTTTGTTATTAGCCAAGCCAGGGAGAGAAATTCTGAACTACAACCTGTACTGGACTCTGGATCCAGACGGCGTGTGTCCCCGGAAAAGAGTTATACTAGCCTCTGCCTTTCTTTTTTAAAACCAAGAATCTCTGGAACCTCCAGGACAGAGATAGGCAGGGATTAGCCACATTTACCTGTTTCATCGGCAGTTATGCAATATTCAACAAATCTGTTTCTAAAACAAATCCACAAAATATATGAGGGAGCAAATAAGATTAATGTTTTCAGAAGAACGAATTTGATTTTGTAAAGTTAGAGACCGTTAAAGAAAGCCAGATAGAGTTGGTAGAAAACTACTATGCTAACCACAAATACACAAACGTGAAAAACCATTTTGTGGATTTATTTTAGAGCCAGATTTGTTGAATATTGCACAACTGTGCCGATGAAACAGGTAAATTTTGTTAGTCTTCATCTAACTCTGCCTGGCAGGTTCCAAAGATGCTTGATTTTAAGAAAGGCAGAGGCTAGTATAACTCTCTTCCTTGGACACACGTTCTTTTTCTTTTATTTAAGTGAGCCTTGGGCCAGAGAAGGAACTCAAATTTTTCTCAGAAAACCAATGAAAAATATAATGCTGCTAACTGTCTCCAAGAACAACAACAACAACAACAAAAGGGAGCTCTCAGCTCTCTGAAGTCACACTTTAAAGCTTAAGATGCAAAACAATTGCTCATCTTCTTTACTCCCACTGTCCTACTACCCACAGAATCTCAATTGAGTGATTACAAATGTAAATTTTGCCAGTTGCTAACTCCCTTAGAGACTAATCCCCATCTGTAAAACTTGTTAAATGAATCTGTGAATTTAACTGGTTCCAAACAACCACTCTGGGGAAATAATAAGCTGTGCACACATTTCTAGAATGTAAGTATTCATTCAGTAAACATTTCTTGAGAATTTATAATGTGCCAGACACTGCTCCAGGCACAACGGATACATAGACAAAAGACACATTGCCTGCCCTCCAGGAACTCACTAGTGGGGGGACAACCAAATAAACACTTAAAATACAATGTAATTAGCTCTGAAATCAATCCATTCACCGTGGAGGAGCTACTCTACTTCAGTCTTGGGAATGGAGGTCAGTATTGAGCAATTTTTAAGAACCTTTTAGTCAAATACAACTGAGTTCAAATTTCAGCTCTATTACTTGTCTAACACCGTGAAGTGAGGATAATAGCAATTTCCAATTCACTAATGCACACTCTTAACACTAGAGGAAACACAGTAAGTGCTTCATGTTAGCTATTATTTATTAAATTGTTAAACTGGAAGAGGATTCCTGGACAGTGACACTTAAACTAAGTGCAGTGATATTGATTAACTTCATCACTATTAATATTTTAGGCTAGATAATACCTTGTTGGGGAGAGGCTGTTCTATGCTTTGGAGAATATTTAGCAGCATCCCTGGCCTCTCTCTATCCACTAAATGCCAGTAACAACCTTCCTCCCAACCCCACGAAATTGCAACAACCCAAAATACTTCTAGACATTACTAAACATGTTGGGGGGAAGGGGAGGCAAAAATCACCCTAGCGATAACCACAGAGGTATAAAGTGTCATTATCAGAATAGCACTTAAGAAAAACAACACTGGAAATATTTAAGCGAATAGGTTTAAAGGAGAACAAAACTGGAAAAAGAAAGGTCAGTTATTTAAAATATTAAAAAATATCCTTGATCCATCTCTTTTCTCACCTCCATCAGCAACTCCTATCAGCTCTACCTCTAAAAGATATCCAAAATCAAACTACTTCTCACCATTCCAACTGCCATCATTTTAAACTCTCACCTGGACTTCTTGCATTAGCTTCCTATCTGATCTCCCATGGCTATACTTGCTCCTCTATAGTCTATTTTCCACACAGAAGCTAAAATGTAAATCAGATCACAACCTTTCCTTGATTTACCTAGAGTAGACTAAACCTAGAGTAGAAATCCAAGTTCAGTAGCATAGCCAAAAGAGCCTACATCCTCTTATCCCTGTCTCCCTCTAATTTCATCTCCTATCACTCCACTCAACAAAGCTTCTGTCATGGTGACCCTTTTGCTATTTGTGAAATCATTAACCTTATTTTCCATTCAGGATTACAATTGTTTATTTCAAGAATGTTTTTTCTTTATTCACTTGGCTAACTCCTTGTCATCCTCAGATCTTCATTCAAATGGCATTTCCTCATAAAGACCCTGCTACTACTGTCTAAAACAGACACACATGCACACCCAGTCCTGATTCTCTTATGCTTTGCTTTCTTAATAACACTTGTCACTGTTTGACAGTGACAAGTGTTTGACAGTAAATAATAATATTATTTACTCATCTATTTATTGTCCTCAAGTAGAAAGCAAGTGTCATGAGAATATATATTGGTCTGTTTTGCTCATTACTATATCACCAGCACTTAGAACAGTGCCTGGAACAGAGTAGGCAGTCAATACACATTTACTGAATAAATATGTTCACACTATAGGAATAAAGTGGTACATGACAGAACCTAAGGCATTAGCAGTGGGTAAAGAAGAAGGAAGTATACTAATTTGGTAGAAGAAACAGAATTGGTAACTAATTTGATAGGAAGTGTCCTTAAGAGAGAAGAATTAGAGGTAACTCCCAGGTTTTTGTCTTTGAGAAATGAGTAAATGGTGGTAGGTAATAATAAGAAAGGGAACATATGAAGAGGAAAATATTCGGAGGGAAAGCTTGGAGACTCCAATATACTTAGTACAAACCCATTTGATAGGCAATTGGATATAAATTCTGGAGGTCAGTGAAATTTTCACACTGGAAGTAAACATATGGAAGTCATCCATTTACTGTGATAGGTGAACCCATGGTGGTTGATGAGATTACCCAAAAGAAAGTGGGTAGACTAAAAGAAGAAAACTTAAGTCTACAAGAATGGTATATGGAAAAGTTAGCATTTAAGACTTATATTAAGGGGTAAAGGGGAAATCTCACAGAGGAGATTAAAGAAACAAACGAACAAACAAATGATGAAACACCTAGAAAGGTAGGAAGGTTTAACCTTAAAGAAGTCAAAGGAGAAGCATTTTCAAGGAGGCAATAGAGGTAGCAATGTCAAATGCTATGGAGAAAATGTCCATTAGATTTGACAATGAAGAAGCTGCTAGAAATCTTGGCAAAAATAGGGTCAGTGGAGTTTGGGAGACATAATCGAAACTAAAGTAATTGAAAAAACAATGAGAAATAAAAGATGGATATGATTAAGTGTAGACTACGCTTCTTAGAAGTTTGCATTCCAAGGGAAGGAAGGGTAGATCAATAGGATTGAGAAATCTTGTTTGGTTTTAATGAGAGCCACTTGAACATGTGGATGTGCTAAAAGAAAATAGAGGAAATGGAACAGAATGGAGAGGGAGAAGTTTCATTTACTGACTATCAAAATTTACATCAAAAGAGGGGAGGTCCCTGAGAGGGTAGAAAGGACAGGAATCTAGAACAGAAGTGGACGGACTAGCTATGAGAAAGTGTTCTGTTTAGGAAAAAATGTAAAGTTTTAAGGACGGACATGGGTATAGATTGTGTAGATAGTGGCAAAAGGGGTAGAAAGTTGAGAGAGGTCCCAAGCCCTGACTAGGATGATTAAAAGAAATAAGAGAAGTAGAAATTACAGCTGACATTTGTTGATCTCTTACATTTACTGTGTCACACACATTTTCCCTGTGAAGTGGGAGACATGGTCACCAGCTAGAAAAAAGAAAGGGCGGTGGTAGAGAAAGAGGTTGAGGACAATGGTGAAAATGTGAAACAGCTTTGGTGGGAAATAGGAACAAATTCCTTCTATGTTTCAGAGATATACTAGAAAGATACGTTGTTAACATCTTTGTTCACTCTTTCAAAAATCTGGAGACATAAACAGAAACAGGCACTGGCTCTTCTATTGATTAGAAAATTTTAACTGACTTGCCTAATGTCTATGAGTCTTAAATTCTCTCCTCTGTTAAATGAAGGGTTTAGATTTGCTGATCTAACTATAAGGTTCTTTACAGTTCTGGCATTATATGACTTTGTTTCTGTTGCCTCTAAACCAGAGGCCATTATAAGACAGGTGATCTTGCTTTGCTTATTTGACGGAGAGACAGCCAGCGAGAGAGGGAACACAGGCAGGGGGAGTGGGAGAGGAAGAAGCAGGCTCCCAGCGGAGGAGGCCTGATGTGGGGCTCGATCCCAGGACTCTGGGATCACGCCCTGAGCTGAAGGCAGACGCTTAACGACTGAGCCACCCAGGCCCCCTGGGTTTAACCTGTATTAGTAATACCTAGGGATTATTTGATATAGTGCTTATGACACAGCAGCAGCGATTTCAAAGTAGTGGTGAGGTTTGGAATCACATGGATTTCCACACCATGGCTTTGAGGTTAAAGATTGTACTAGCCTTAAACTGGTAACAGAGAATACTAGATATGGTACCTAGAAGGAAGGGCTCAGCCAAGTAGTGAGAGGTTTACATCAGGACTTTAATTCCAACAAGAGAAATTACAGATCAAATCAGAAAACCAATGCAGTATTCAAGACATACAGATTTCACGAACTTGCTCAGTGGGCAGGTTGGGGCTCAGGTTTTCTTAGACAAGGTATACCATATATGATGCTGCAAGACCAATTCCATTCCTCAATTGTTCAGGGAATAGAACTTCAAAGGTACAACTTATCTTAGGAAGGCTTGGCTCATCATTGTATAGTTGACCCTTGAACAATGTGGGGGTTAGGGGCATCAATCCCTTACAGTCAAAAATCCACATATACCTCTTGACTCCCCCAAAAACTTTACTAATAGCCTACTGCTGACCAGAAGCCAGCCTTACTAGTAATATAAACTGTCAATTAACACATATTTTGTATGTTATATGTTATTATATACTGTATTCCTACAATAAAATAGAGAAAAGAAAATGTTAAGAGAATTACAAGGAAAAGAAAATACCTTTATAGTACTGTATTTATTTTTTTAAAAAAAGAAATAAAATCTGTGTATATAAATGGATCCATACAATTCAAATCCAGCTCAAAGCCCAGTGAAATGCCTTTATTACTCACCATCTGAGATACTGCTATATATCTACACTCTTATACTAATTACTGCCTGTACCAGATAGATATTAAAAATAGGATTCACCTCAAAATTATTATTTCTATCTCATTCATCTTTGCTTCTTAGCACATAACTTTGTGCTGTGAATAGAAACTCAGTGTTTGATGAATTAATGTAAATATTAGCATACACACTCAGAAGAGCTAGCAGAAAAAAAGTGATGGCACGTGTAAATTTTGTGGCAAATCTTGTGCATCCTCTTTCCCCCCCACAATGTTCAAAGTTTATTTTGTCAACTTGGAAGGCCCTCAGGTGAATCATTCAGGAGAGCAGTAGAATGGAGAACATGGCTATGGTATGAAAGCATAAGAAGCACTTTCTTAAATTGCATATGTATACATGTTTTAATACTTTGCTAGAAAACATGCCCTAGAAAGTGACCACACTGACTTATAACGTGAACAAAAGGCAAAGAAGAGTGGAAAACAAGGATTTGAGAGAATAAATCATGAGAATTAAATAATGAACTACTTTCACAGAGACTAAAATCACACCAAATCTCCATCTTCTTGGAGGACGCTTTTGTAGTTACATTAAAGGAAGAGCATACATTTGAAGAATGACCCAAACAGAACCAACATCTTTACAGTTCCTGTCACCACCACCAAATTCCATTCTGAACTTTAGGATAGTGATATGTAGCTCACATTTTAACTTCGGCATAAAGCTGTAAAAAATGAGCCCATTTAAAAGGGTAAATGAATGGTGCTGTGGCTGATAAATCTAAAACATGACAAATGCCACCACATTCCAGAAAGTAACCCTTCTATTATTTGTCTATTTCATCTTCCCAAATCCCATCCAAAGTGGTAACGGAAGGACACAAATGGGAGTTGGAACTAATCCCCAAGGGAAATGCAGTCAATAGCTCTGAGAGATAGCTGCTTCATTTAAAAACTTATTTCTGATAGGGCTTTATTTCAAGATGATTGTAATTCTATTTAGCTATAATGTTAAATGGAGTATGAGCAACTTTCAAATTCTGAAACTGCCTCCATCATCAAAGAAAGTTAAAACTGGAAGTCACCACGTGCTGACTGGTCAATTCTTATAACCTGAGGACATTGATTCAGAATGAAATATTATTGCTGCTAAGTCATACAAAATATCAGAATACTTTCACACTCATAATGCTAGAACTGCATTTTGATGAATGCTGCCAGAAAGTAAAACCATTGACTTTTTCAAATGACTCTTGATGAAGAAATTAAATAAATAAAGCAAATCCTTATCAGATACCTCTAGTATATTGAGCAATCAGAACAAACTCTAAGTGGCTTAGAGTTTAGGGCAGGGTTTAGCATTTCTAGAGTACAGTTAGATAAATGGCTGAAGTAGGTTTGGGGGGCAATTTGCAAGCTAAGTGATACCAACAGAAGCCATAGGAACATGTAAAGAAAGTTTTAAAAGATTATTGCAGAGGTGGATTTTTTTCAAATAAATTTTTTAAAAGTTACATTAGCTTTCATACTTTTGTCATGGTTCTTAGTATATGAAAATTCTTATAGGTTGATAATAGATAATAGTAAGTCTATATATCAATGGAAATGGTTAGATAACTACTTGGCAAAAGGCACCATTAGCATGGTGACTTTATTACCAATTAGGGTCTGATCCTTGTCAAACAGGGAAAGTCAAATTCACATGCAAATTATGTTTATAGAGCAGACCGTCAATAAATTTACAACACTAAACAATCCTTTTTAATTGTTGTAGTACTTGTATCTATAAGGGGTACCCCTTTCCTGTGTTTCAGAAATCCCAGGAAATTAAATGAGTGATCAGAGGATTGTTTGGTGAACATATATGCAATAACAACCAATCAAAGAATATATGATTGAGGACAATTTTATACAAGTCACAATGAAGCCAGTATATCATCCCTGCTCCAATACAGAATAAATTTCTCTAGTGACTAGACACTTTATGCCCTACAAATTCAGTCTCTGGACAATACTAACTAAATGGCTCTTTAGGCTCCCCTGTCTGTGCTCTAGACCAGTGGTACTCTAACTTTTGACCAGCCCTCTTAGGCAGGCCAACATAGACATAGGTGCATGCATTCTCACTCCTTGTGGGGAAAAAAAATTGGTGATAACAAGGAATTAGAAAGAAATAAAATCACATTAAAACCATGACCAAAGAAGAAAATTATAAACACATGTAAAACTAATGGTAATTCTACAATTCTTTTTAACTAAATAAGAATAATAACAATTGGGGGTGGGGGAATGGGATAGACTGGTGATGGGTAGTAAGGAGGGCACGTATTGCATGGTGCACTGGGTGTTATATGCAACTAATGAATCATCGAACTTTACATCAGAAACCAGGGATGTACTGTATGGT
>NC_048238.1:79112674-79116402 GCF_002007445.2 Ailuropoda melanoleuca | reverse complement strand
ACAGATCAAATCAGAAAACCAATGCAGTATTCAAGACATACAGATTTCACGAACTTGCTCAGTGGGCAGGTTGGGGCTCAGGTTTTCTTAGACAAGGTATACCATATATGAAGCTGCAAGACCAATTCCATTCCTCAATTGTTCAGGGAATAGAACTTCAAAGGTACAACTTATCTTAGGAAGGCTTGGCTCATCATTGTATAGTTGACCCTTGAACAATGTGGGGGTTAGGGGCATCAATCCCTTACAGTCAAAAATCCACATATACCTCTTGACTCCCCCAAAAACTTTACTAATAGCCTACTGCTGACCAGAAGCCAGCCTTACTAGTAACATAAACTGTCAATTAACACATATTTTGTATGTTATATGTTATTATATACTGTATTCCTACAATAAAATAGAGAAAAGAAAATGTTAAGAGAATTACAAGGAAAAGAAAATACCTTTATAGTACTGTATTTATTTTTTTAAAAAAAGAAATAAAATCTGTGTATATAAATGGATCCATACAATTCAAATCCAGCTCAAAGCCCAGTGAAATGCCTTTATTACTCACCATCTGAGATACTGCTATATATCTACACTCTTATACTAATTACTGCCTGTACCAGATAGATATTAAAAATAGGATTCACCTCAAAATTATTATTTCTATCTCATTCATCTTTGCTTCTTAGCACATAACTTTGTGCTGTGAATAGAAACTCAGTGTTTGATGAATTAATGTAAATATTAGCATACACACTCAGAAGAGCTAGCAGAAAAAAAGTGATGGCACGTGTAAATTTTGTGGCAAATCTTGTGCATCCTCTTTCCCCCCCACAATGTTCAAAGTTTATTTTGTCAACTTGGAAGGCCCTCAGGTGAATCATTCAGGAGAGCAGTAGAATGGAGAACATGGCTATGGTATGAAAGCATAAGAAGCACTTTCTTAAATTGCATATGTATACATGTTTTAATACTTTGCTAGAAAACATGCCCTAGAAAGTGACCACACTGACTTATAACGTGAACAAAAGGCAAAGAAGAGTGGAAAACAAGGATTTGAGAGAATAAATCATGAGAATTAAATAATGAACTACTTTCACAGAGACTAAAATCACACCAAATCTCCATCTTCTTGGAGGACGCTTTTGTAGTTACATTAAAGGAAGAACATACATTTGAAGAATGACCCAAACAGAACCAACATCTTTACAGTTCCTGTCACCACCACCAAATTCCATTCTGAACTTTAGGATAGTGATATGTAGCTCACATTTTAACTTCGGCATAAAGCTGTAAAAAATGAGCCCATTTAAAAGGGTAAATGAATGGTGCTGTGGCTGATAAATCTAAAACATGACAAATGCCACCACATTCCAGAAAGTAACCCTTCTATTATTTGTCTATTTCATCTTCCCAAATCCCATCCAAAGTGGTAACGGAAGGACACAAATGGGAGTTGGAACTAATCCCCAAGGGAAATGCAGTCAATAGCTCTGAGAGATAGCTGCTTCATTTAAAAACTTATTTCTGATAGGGCTTTATTTCAAGATGATTGTAATTCTATTTAGCTATAATGTTAAATGGAGTATGAGCAACTTTCAAATTCTGAAACTGCCTCCATCATCAAAGAAAGTTAAAACTGGAAGTCACCACGTGCTGACTGGTCAATTCTTATAACCTGAGGACATTGATTCAGAATGAAATATTATTGCTGCTAAGTCATACAAAATATCAGAATACTTTCACACTCATAATGCTAGAACTGCATTTTGATGAATGCTGCCAGAAAGTAAAACCATTGACTTTTTCAAATGACTCTTGATGAAGAAATTAAATAAATAAAGCAAATCCTTATCAGATACCTCTAGTATATTGAGCAATCAGAACAAACTCTAAGTGGCTTAGAGTTTAGGGCAGGGTTTAGCATTTCTAGAGTACAGTTAGATAAATGGCTGAAGTAGGTTTGGGGGGCAATTTGCAAGCTAAGTGATACCAACAGAAGCCATAGGAACATGTAAAGAAAGTTTTAAAAGATTATTGCAGAGGTGGATTTTTTTCAAATAAATTTTTTAAAAGTTACATTAGCTTTCATACTTTTGTCATGGTTCTTAGTATATGAAAATTCTTATAGGTTGATAATAGATAATAGTAAGTCTATATATCAATGGAAATGGTTAGATAACTACTTGGCAAAAGGCACCATTAGCATGGTGACTTTATTACCAATTAGGGTCTGATCCTTGTCAAACAGGGAAAGTCAAATTCACATGCAAATTATGTTTATAGAGCAGACCGTCAATAAATTTACAACACTAAACAATCCTTTTTAATTGCTGTAGTACTTGTATCTATAAGGGGTACCCCTTTCCTGTGTTTCAGAAATCCCAGGAAATTAAATGAGTGATCAGGGGATTGTTTGGTGAACATATATGCAATAACAACCAATCAAAGAATATATGATTGAGGACAATTTTATACAAGTCACAATGAAGCCAGTATATCATCCCTGCTCCAATACAGAATAAATTTCTCTAGTGACTAGACACTTTATGTCCTACAAATTCAGTCTCTGGACAATACTAACTAAATGGCTCTTTAGGCTCCCCTGTCTGTGCTCTAGACCAGTGGTACTCTAACTTTTGACCAGCCCTCTTAGGCAGGCCAACATAGACATAGGTGCATGCATTCTCACTCCTTGTGGGGAAAAAAAATTGGTGATAACAAGGAATTAGAAAGAAATAAAATCACATTAAAACCATGACCAAAGAAGAAAATTATAAACACATGTAAAACTAATGGTAATTCTACAATTCTTTTTAACTAAATAAGAATAATAACAATTGGGGGTGGGGGAATGGGATAGACTGGTGATGGGTAGTAAGGAGGGCACGTATTGCATGGTGCACTGGGTGTTATATGCAACTAATGAATCATCGAACTTTACATCAGAAACCAGGTATGTACTGTATGGTTACTAACATAATATAATAAAAAAAATTAAAATAAAAAAAAGAATAATAACAATTGAACCCCATTACCAAAATGAGGAAGAACTGATAATACAGAAACAGAGCATTCTTCCTAAAAATATTAAGAATTTCACTGAAGGCTTTGCACAATTGCTAAGCATTTCATGACAGCCACGTAATGTTCCTACTTTTATGTACCTCTAAGAAATACTTCTTTGTACTATACTGAAGTAGAATACTTAGTAACACTAGTACCATGTTAATTTGTCTAGATATTCTAAAGATAACTCTTACCATTGATTTCTTTTAAAAGTGTACTTTAAATGCACATAAAATAAAGCATGTGAAAGTGTGTAGTATTCATCCATAAGAACTGAAAACTGGCTCTTGGCCCATCAGGAACCCCTGGAAGCCAAAGCAAATGGGCTGTCAACCACTTTTTAGACTTTTTAGGATAACTTTTCTAGGATAAGTCTTTTCCTTTCTTTTTTTCTTTTTCTTTTTTCTTTTTTCTTAGTAAGCTCCACACCCAGCATGGAGCCCAGTGCAGGGCTTCAACTCACAACACTGAGATTAAGAGCTAAACTGAGATCAAGAGTCAGACGCTCAACCAACTGAGCCACCAGACACCCCTCTAGGATAATCCTTGCCCTTTTGTATACATAGTATTTTTCCAAACAGTATATAATAGTTGATTAGTTTTCTGTTGCCTAAATTGTAGCCACACTAAAGTTCCAGATAATTTTTCCCAGGTTATCTTTTTTTTTT